>NW_027397072.1:14478418-14505946 GCF_003265705.2 Callorhinus ursinus | reverse complement strand
AAAAAGACAGTCTCTTCAACAAATGGTGTTGGGAAAATTGGACAGCCACATGCAGAAGAATGAAACTGGACCATTTCCTTACACCACACACAAAAATAGACTCCAAATGGTTGAAAGACCTAAACGTGAGAGAGGAGTCCATCCAAATCCTAAAGGAGAACACAGGCAGCAACCTCTTCAACCTCAGCCGCAGCAACTTCTTCCTAGAAACATCGCCAAAGGCAAGGGAAGCCAGGGCAAAAATGAACTATTGGGATTTCATCAAGAAAAAAGCTTTTGCACAGCAAAAGAAACAGGCCACAAAACCAAAAGACAACCGACAGAATGGGAGAAAATATTTGCAAATGACATATCAGATAAAGGGCTAGTATCCAAAATCTATAAAGAACTTATCCAACTCAACACCCAAAGAACAAATAATCCAATCAAGAAATGGGCAGAAGACATGAACAGACTTTTTTCCAAAGAAGACATCCAAATGGCCAATAGACACATGAAAAAGTGCTCAACATCGCTCGGCATCAGGGAAATCCAAATCAAAACCTCCATGAGATACCACCTCACACCAGTCAGAATGGCTAAAATTAACAAGTCAGGAAACGACAGATGTTGGCGGGGATGTGGAGAAAGGGGAACCCTCCTACACTGTTGGTGGGAATGCAAGCTGGTGCAACCCCTCTGGAAAACAGTATGGAGGTTCCTCAAACCGTTGAAAATAGAGCTACCATATGATCCAGCCATTGCACTACTGGGTATTTACCACAAAGATACAAATGTAGGGATCCGAAGGGGTACGTGCACCCCAATGTTTATAGCAGCAATGTCCACAATAGCCAAACTGTGGAAAGAGCCAAGATGTCCATCGACAGATGAATGGATAAAGAAGTGGTATATATACACAATGGAATATTATGCAGCCATCAAAAGGAATGAGAGCTTGCCATTTGCAAGGACATGGATGGAACTGGAGGGTGTTATGCTGAACGAAATAAGTCAATCAGAGAAAGACATGTATCATATGACCTCACTGATATGAGGAATTCTTCATCTCAGGAAACAAACTGAGTTTTGCTGGAGTGGTGGGGGGTGGGAGGGATGGGGTGGCTGGGTGATAGACATTGGGGAGGTTATGTGCTATGGTGAGTGCTGTGAATTGTGCAAGACTGATGAATCACAGATCTGTACTTCTGAAACAAATAATGCAACATATGTTAAGAAAAAAACAACAAGAAGAAGATAGCAGGAGGGGACGAATGAAGGGGAGTAAGTCAGAGGGGGAGACGAACCATGAGAGACGATGGACTCTGAGAAACAAACTGAGGGTTCTAGAGGGGAGGGGGGTGGGTGGGTGCGTTAGCCTGGTGATGGGTATTAAAGAGGGCATTAAAGAGGGCATGTACTGCATGGAGGATGTTATGCACAAACAATGAATCATGGAACACTACATCAAAAACTAATGATGTAATGTATGGTGATCAAGATGACAATAAAAAATTGTTTAAAAAAAGAAATATTTTCTTACATTTTTATATAAAATATATCATGTGTATATATATATGACTATTATAAAATATATATGATATTTTAAAGAATAATAATAAAAGGAATACCTGTGCACCCACCACCACCCAGTTTAAGGACTGAAACGTTATCAGTGTTTTTGACACTGGAGTGTCTTATGCTAATCCTATACCCCTCTCCCCTCTACAGATAATTCTTATTCTGAATTTTGTTTCCATCATTCCCTTGTTTTTCTTTATAGTTTTACCACATGTTTACACAATACAACCAAATTATTTAATGCTGTCTGTCTTTAGCTCCATAAAAATAAAATCACATAGTATATATATCATTCTAGACTTGCTATTTCATTCAATATTTTGATTTTGAAATTCAATTATCTTAATGTGTGTAACTTCGGTTCCTTCATTTTCACTTCTGTTTCTTATCTCATTTTATGAATTTATCATGATTGGCTGATGCATTCTATCTCTGATGGGCATTTGCATCGTTTCTAGGGTTTTCCTTTAACAAACAGTTAACAAGTTTCTGGGAATATTCTTCGATGTGTTTTCTGGGGTTTGTATCCAAGAGTTTCTTCTGGGTGTATACCTAGGCATAGAATATCTTGATTTGTAAAAAATTAACATATTCTAATTGCTAAGAAATGCCAAATGATTTTCCTTTTAATTTACACTCCCACCAGCAGTGTGTATGAATTCCCACATTTCCACATCTTTACCAACACTTTGTCATTTCTGACTATTTAATTTTTGACAAACTGGTGGACAGAATATTTTATCCTTAAATATGTCTTTACTACTCACTTCTTAAAAAGGCGAGATATAAAAAAGGAAGTAACAAGACATCTGAATATATTTGTGAAATTATCCACTCTATAATTATCAAAATTATTTAGAGAAATTCAGTAAAATCTTTTTTTTCCCATACATAGCTGCATCATCTTTGCTTGGTGTGACCATCAAGCATTTGCTTAAATGGAATAGCTTCTGGACCATGGGTCTACCATGGGAATTTCTTTTCCCAAAAAATTGTCAATGAAGGGCCCAGAATTCTACAAATCTCCTACTCTCCGTAAAAACAAAATGAAACACTATGTTCAGGATATCACATCCAGCTCTGTTAGGTGTCTGACTTCTGGGCTCTGCTTATTTCTCCCTCTTCTCTCTTGAGAAAAAGTATAACCAAGCAGTTCAGTGGTCATCAGGGTCTTGGCTGCACAGTCTGGATTTGAATCCTGACTTCCCCACCTACCAGCTGTGAGCCTACTGGCAAATGCCTCAGTGTCCGCATCTATAAAATGGGGAAGACAATAAGGCCTATATCATAAATTTGTTGTGAACGTTAATTAGTTAATAAATGTAAAGCACTTGTAGGAGACCCACACATAGTAAGTACTTGGTAAGTTTTATCTCCATACAAGCTAGCTGGTATTATTAACAAGCATTTGCTATTTTAGGTAAAATTATCTCCTTTATCTTTGTCTCTCCCACTAGGCTATAAATTCAAACTCTGCCTTTTTTGCTTATTCATCACACCTTACTCAGGCTCCGATGTGGGACGACAGTCATTATTTGATTACATAAGTATCAGAAACACAATTAAATAGCTATAATTCATCTGGTCCCAAAGCCCAAAATAGATTATACCAGATACATTTGTTTACATCTCCTAGCTTCCTCAGCTAACCCCTATAAAATTTGGGAAAGTGTGGTGTTTTTACAACATCCTAGAGAATTGAAATTCAGCTCCCCAAAAGACAACCAGCACCATGACTATCCTACTAGAAGTCAAACAGAAGTCAGAAGACTGGGTTCAAGAGAGAGCTCAAGCACAGTGTTCCTCTTAAAATTACACTACCAGAATGTAAAGGAAGAAAAAGAGGATTTAACACTACAATGAAAAGAAGAGGGGATCATCATCAATGGAGATATTTTCATACATTTCTGGAACACAGAAAGCATGTTAGGCATATTGACTGACAAAATGGTGCAGCATCAGCCACAGCCCCAAGACCTGCAAAGATGTCAGCAGAGCCTGGGTGTCCAGGGGGCACCTAGGGGAGATGTGGGTGGGGACACGGAGAGCAGGGGATGAGGGAAGGGCTGAAAGGAGTGGCAAAGTGAAGTTCTAAGGAGTAGACACCTATTTCCAGCCACCTTCCCAAGCCCTTTAAGCAGATATATATATATAGTTTTGTAAAAAAGAAAAAAATCTAGGGAGAAATGTGGCGTGTGTAATAGTGCTCCAGTTTAAATACACCATACACACACACACACACACAGAGTTAATGACGCTGAAGAAAACAGATATCATTTAGAAAACAGAAGAATTAAAACAA
This sequence comes from Callorhinus ursinus, assembly GCF_003265705.2. Lineage (NCBI taxonomy): Eukaryota > Metazoa > Chordata > Mammalia > Carnivora > Otariidae > Callorhinus > Callorhinus ursinus. Next base: position 14,502,084 of record NW_027397072.1, on the reverse strand, counting down.
CAACAACTTCAAATTGGTATCCTCACATAATGCCTTAGGCCAGGCTCCATGGGAAACAGTCTGTGAGCAAGATTTACATACTTCTAAATGAAGGGAATAAGAAAGTGTGGGCAAGACACTTGGACAAAAGGAGAGGTTGCCAGTGATTCAACTGCAACAGGTGACTCAGACAGGCCCAGGGGGTTCTCAGAGCTGAGATGGCCCGTCAGATACTTCTAGGATTGAAGCAAGAGACCAACTTTGATGCATCCCAGTCCTACCCTACCACCCGCACGGATCAGTTACTGGATTCAGGCCACTCTGCAGAGTGGGATTGTATAATTCCCAGGGAGGGACTCTGCAACAACACTTTGAGGGAGTGAGGGAATCAATGCTTCCAGATTGGAGAGGGATCTGGCTGGCACAATAGAGCACCACTATACATAAATTTCAGAAGCCACTGTATCCATAAAATTAGAAGGAAATGGCAAATTACTATAATAAAAAAGCAATGAGAGAAAAAGAAAACTTTTTAAATTAAGAAAATTAAGAATTTGCCACACTCAAAGTATTCCATAAAAATATGTATGTATAAAGCCAAGAAGTTTCAAATGACGATGGAAGAGACCGTATTATTAGCAAAAACTATCAAAGACAAAGAAGTTTAAATGAAGAGCACCAGCATGTGAGAAATAAGAAACAGAGAAAATGGCTGAAGGGAAATTAACAACTATTAATAGAATAGAATTTGCAGAAATGAAGGAAACCCATTAAAGAGGCCCACTGAGTACTAAGCAAGGTTTTAAAAACAAAATCCATACCCAGATATGCTTACAAAATTTCAGAACACCAGGAATAAAGGTTAGATTCTAAAACTTGGTACACATTTAGGGGGCGGGATGGTGCATAGAAAGAAAAAAAATAGCTTGCATAAGAAAAAGCATCATCATGCTGGCATCTGATTTACAATCAGCAATTCCTTTCATATCTTTAAAGGGAAATGACTTTGAATCTAGAATTTTATCCTAGACAAGGTATGAATCAATAGTGAGCTCAGAATAAAGACAGTTTTAGACATGGAAGGGACCAGAAGATTTTTCTGTCACCAATTCTTCCTTAGGAAATTACTTAAATAAATACTCCTGTAAAATAAGGGGATAAACCAAGAAAGAAAAAGAATGAGATTCAGTATCTGACCCAGGAGAGCAGTAGAAGAGAAGGCAGGCCTAAAAAGTCAGCACCGTCTACTGAGGAATTCCATCAGAAGCAAGATCCCCAAAGAAAGGAGTTCCTAGCTCGGAGAGGATTACAGACATGCTGGGAAAATGTAAAATTGTCACAAAGACAAACAATGCTAAACTTAAAAAAAAAAAAAAGGCAATTTTGGAAACAACGGGGAAGAAAACAAATTGCTACATTCAAATAAAAACAATAAAAGCGTTACATGAGAACAAATTAAGTCATAGTACTCAGGCTCTGCAGTGAACACTTTTACTTAGTCAATAAAATAAATGCACTCTATTGATTTTAAACTTTTAGACTGACCCTCTGGACAAAGCACAGAAGACTTAATAAATATTACAAATAAGAACGTAAAGGTTGAAAATTTTAAGGTAGAAGTGATGATAAGTGGGGAAAAAGAGACATCTTTGTTTCATCAAGGGAGTGGTCAAGAGATATCATCAATAAATGATGAACCATGAAACAGAACTTTAAAAATATTAAAATACAGAATTAACTATTAGAAAAACTAAAAATACTGACATGAGAGCGGATTTGGCTGGAACTGCTTGTTAAGACAGTTATAAATACCACCCATCAGGGAGAACCATCAATGCCAAGGACACTCAAACGGATTGATGAGGCTCTCAGTGTTAATCTATTAGGAATTCTAAAAATAAGTCTATTAACACTGCCCACATCTATTTTTTTCACGCTTATTGCAACAAAATCACAAATGATAAAGAATTCCACAAATGAGATGAGCATTTCAAAATTACACCATTTAATTACCTTATAAAATTATGCAATACTACAGAATGATAGTCACAAAGCACCTTAGTACATTATTTTTAATTGTTATGGAAAATGCTGTCCATATTTTTCCAGTTAAGTTCAGAGTACTCTTGGAATGGTGATTTCAACTCCTAGGTTCAGAAAAAACCTGTGATTTTAACTACATAATATATTCAAATAAATGTATTATGGGATAAGCATTTTTTTTCCTCAAAGTCTCCAAATAGCTTTGTTAAGGATAAATGCTTTTGAAAAGTATAGATTTTTGAGTACACAGAACCTCTTGCCCATGGTTGAATAGTTAGTAAGTTACTTAAAATTTCACGCTTTGTGTTCTTTATCTGTGAGATGGGGATACCAATATCCACTTAACAATTAACTGAATTAAATGAAAAGGTTTTTATATAAAATACATATTACAGTGTCCAGACATTGTAGCTAGACAATGATGTATTAATTTTTAGCCTAAGTGGTCTTCTAAGGTAAAATAATTTCACCCACTCTGGTCTGAGATAATGTTGGTATAATCACTCATATAACTCACAGAGAAATTAAAGGCTCTTTTATTAGTGCAAAATACATGAAGTGTTTTCAATAGAAACAAAAAAAGGTAAGACACCAAACATGGAGTGACCAGAGAAAAAAGTAAATTTGAGGACAGAGGGACATGTGGTGATGGTGATATTGCCCATCTTGTGAGACATAAAGGAGGCGATAAAGTGCAGGTAAAGAACTTACCTGGAAATTACTATCAGGATATATGTCTACATATTGTTGAGGGGGAGGCCTTGTTTTAAAGAACAAATACCCAGAATTGTTTCTTAAATATTAATGAAATTGATATCCCCAACAAAGACATTAAGTTTCACTTTTATCAAAGAATTTAATCTGAATAAGTGAAATGCTTTAAAATGGGGAACTAGGTTAGTTTTTATATTTTGATGTTCTTCCTAAATACTTTTCTATCCCAAGAGAAAAAATATGACATAAATTGGACTACATAAAAATTAAAAGCATTTGAAATTCAAAACTTACCATCAAGAAAGTGAAAATGCAGGGGCTCCTGGATGGCTCAGTGGGTTAAGCCTCTGACTCTTGGTTTCAGCTCAGTTCATGATCTCAAGGTCATGGGACAGAGCCCTGTGACAGGCTCTGTGTTCAGCCTGGAGTCTGCCTGAGATTCTCTCTCTCTCCCTCTCCCTCTGCCCCTCCTCCTGTACATGCCCACACTTGCTCTCTCTCTCTCTCAAATAAATAAATAAATCCAAGAAAAGGAAAGGAAAATAAGGAAAAGAAGAGAAAAGAAGAGTGAAAATGCAAACCAGAGACTGGGAGAAAATATTTGCAAATGGTATACCTTGTAACCAGAATATATAAAGAGCTCTCCCAACTCACTACTAAGAAGACAGCCTGCATTTAAAATAGGCAAAATATTTGATTAGCCATTTTATCAATGAAGATATACAGATGGCCAACAAGCACATAAAAGATTCTCAACATCGTCAGTTATGAGATAAATACAAATGAAAACCACGAGATGCCATTTTACCAGACAACGATAGTAAGAGTCAAACACCAACAAGTGGCAGGGATATGGGAGAATGTGGAGAAATGGGAAGACCATATCTTGCTGATGGAAGTGTAAAATGGTGCAGCCACTTTGGAAAACAGTTTATCTGTTTCTTAAAACAGTGATTTTAACTAATCAGATGGAAAAGGTATGCGCCCAAGAATTAAAAACATATGTCCACACAAAGACATGATATTCAAATAATCATTGTACATTAATCATAATGACCAGAAAGTGGCAACAACTCAAATATCTATCAACAGGTGAATGGATAAACAAAATGCAATCTATCCATACCAAAAAAATAGTACTTGACAATAAAAAGGAACACAGTACTAATGTATGCTACTAGCATAGATGAATCTCAAAAACTTTACACTAATTTAAAGCAGCCAGACACAAAAGGCTACATATTGCACAATACCATTGATATGAAATGCCCAGAAAATAAAATCTATAGGAATAAAAAATAATTAGAAGTTGTTTGAGACTGGGGTATGAATGGGGAGTGAACGCAAAAGAGCACAATGGATCTTGCTAGGGTGAACAAATGTCCTAAAATTAGATTGTCCTGGAGGTTGCACAACTCTGCACATTTACTAAAAATCATTGAATTCTACATTCAAAGGGAATGAATTTTATGGCCTCATACCGCACTAAAGCTGCTTATAAACAAACAAAGCATAAATGAACTAACTGACTTCCTTGGTAAAATTAGTAGAAGCACACAACCAGTGGGAGACTTTTCTTATCTAGGAGTGCCAGCTTAGAATATCTGAATAGAGCAAATGAACTACCAGCATCCCAAGCAGGGCGGGTCAGAAAAGGCAAATTTGGGGATTGAGACAGATGAAAGCATTAGACAATGATGTGTTAATATTTAACCAAAGTGGTCTTCTAAGTTAAAACAATTTCACCCATTATGGTCTGAAGCAATGTTGATATAATCACTCATATAACTCACAGAGAGATTAAAGGCATTTTGTAATTAATGCAAAATACATGAAGTGTTTTCAATAGAAACAAAAAAGGTAAGACATCATTCCTCCCTGTATCAAACATGGAGTGACCAGAGAAAAAAGTAAGTTTGGAGGACAGAGCTCAGGAACGAAGATTTGGAAACTTGGAATTACCAGGGACTTGACCAGTACTGTCCAACAGGACTCTCTGCAAGCTGGAAATGCCCATATCCTAGCTACTTGGCACATGTGTCTTCAAATGTGCTAGTGAGAAGGAGGAACACATTTTTAAAATTTTTATTTAATCTTAATTTGAAATTAAATGGCAATATATGGCTACCAGGTACCATATTGGACAATGCAACTTTTGATTAATCCAAAACATAGACGGTCCTTTCAGGCACTTACCCAATCTCTAATCTTAAAGTTATTCAGGTTCATATGTTTTACCAAGATGGTCCTTCTTATACTCACTCAACAAATATTTATGAAGCTCCTACTAGGTGGAAGGCAGAATTTGATAATGCTGAGTGAAGTGGGACATGGTACGTGTCTTAAAAGGCTTAGAGTCTAGTAGGGAAAATAATCATGCACAAATAGATATATTACAAGGAAGGAAATTATACCTCAAAAAAAGGCCCCAGGAGTTTGGTAGCAATTCAGTGAGGGAAAATCATTTGCAGCTCATACACCAAAAAATTGTGGAAGCTTTGAAAGACATAAGCTTAACCAGTGGTCCTAAAAGATGTGTCGATGTGGTCTCAATGAGGAAAGAGCATCAAGACTGGAGAACAATCACTTTAGGTCATTTAAGAGAAAGGATCACAAATTAAAATAGGTGAGGGAAAACTGGACCCAGAATGGGGGCAGGGAGAGGAAGGTTTTTAATTTGGGGCAAATGACTTTAATTTTTTTCTGAAAACTAAGGAATCGTATAATAAGCTATTGAGTCTCCCTAATAAATCTGGAATTTTTTCTCTGCTCTCTGACCCCCATGGTGCCTCTGGTGGGTCATGCCTTCATCATCTCTTACCTGGCCTGCCTATTTGGACCTAGTCTATTTAAAGAAGTGCTCACAAAATATATACGGGGATAAATACATAATAATAGCATCCTGCTGTCAGACTCTCCCCTCTGGAATCAGTCCACATCTCCTCTCATTTCTGCCAATTTGGATGTTATTTCTTGCACGAATTTCTGTGACTTACTCATTGACATGTGTTGGTCCTGTCTCAACCCTTGGTTTACTTGTTGAGTGCCTCTGATCTTAACCATTCACCTATAGGGTGTCATACAAAGTCAGCTCAGGAATACTGTGGGCACTACCTGATCATCTCCCTCTACCACCGAGCCACACTCTGGGTAACAGACCCTGAGTGGTCTCCATTCCAGTTCTGTGGGGCCTACCAGTAAGCCTCAGCCCCCACCAGGAAGAGGAATCAGCGAAGTTCCCCATCTCTGGTCTCTCTCACCACCCAAAACACTGATGATAATATTTGCAACCAATATCTGTACAGTGCTTTGTAGTTTTAAAATTTTATTTAAATCCCCAGGGAATCCTCCCCCAAGTCTGCCATGGTGCTATAAGACCCTTCCCAAAACACAAATCTGATCATGTCATATTGCTGCTGGCTCCTTGTTGCATGGAAGATTAAAAAAAATGCAAAGCTTGTCATTAAGTGTTGTCCATCGTCGGGCTGTCTTTCAGCTCTATTTCCCCATAAGTTTAAATGGAACTATGACCATTCATTCCCTAAATTTACTGAAGTCTGACATTCCTCTTTTTACGTCTGCCATGCCTTCTTGAAATACTGTTCCCTTGCCTTTGTCTTAGTTGCTCTTTAAGATTAGCTTACATACCACCACTCTGGGAAGCTTCCACTGTCTTCCCTCTCCAAGTTTAGCCTCTTCCAGCTTTGAGTTGTTCATTAGGTTCTTTGCCCTTCTCAGTAACTTCCTTCAGGGAAGGGACAAGGTCTCATCCATTCCTGTCTCCAGAATTTAGCATACACTAGGTGCTCAGTAATTATTTTTAATAAGTCTGGGTTGGGGGGTTGGGACTCATCTAATTCAACAAGATGACACAGAAAAGGAAATTACTCACAGATCAACACACAAAATATTTCCCCCTATAAGACCAAAGTATAATTATATTTTAAGTATTTTTAATCACACTGTAAGCAACATAGGAATGAGTTATTACCTTACCATATTTCATAAATACAATCTTCCCACCTGAAAAAAATTTCCTCAATTGGCTAAAAATTAGCTATATTTAAACTGAAAGGAATTTCCTGAGGAAAGCATTATCTGATTCACTTGCTTATGCTTAATCCAGAACTTTTTTCCCTCTGAAAGGTATAGCAAAAAGGAATGGAGATTTGCTATGTCTACCCACTAGTACAACACATTATTTCTTTAGTCACTTTGATGTAGATAGACCACATTGAATTACCCTTGGAAAACCGCTTTAGATTCTTTGATATGAAAAAATTTATTACACCACTCAATTATTTATCCACATCACTGCAGCTCAGATTTTGAGGGTATCTATTGCAGAAAGGTACGGATACTCATTTCCATAGCCATTTTTCACAAGAGGTAAAAAAACATTTTTTTTCCAAGTCAAGCCATATGGCGAAGCTTATTGCTGATTGTCATACTTGTTCAAGGATCAGAACCAGATGATGAGGCCGTCAGTTGTATGCCATGTCTGTCAATCCAGGTGCAATTTAAGTTCAGGGGGCTTGGTTGAGAGAAGCACTGTACATGTTCCCTACCCGAGGTTTCATGAGAAGCTGAGGATTGGTGAGGTATACTTTACGTAAGGCCATAAATCTAATCTCAAAATGGAGATCCAGAAAATTCCTTCTTCGGCAGGAAAGTATGGGCACCTACCTCACTATAGGACCTTCCATCTCACATATATTCAGAAAATACCCCCTTCGAGATCTGCCAAAGAACAGAATCATGCTTCTAACAGTTACCATTTTGAATGGCTACTTTGTGCTGACAGAGTGGTAAATACGTTTTCAGTTGGGAGTAGTCCTCATAGAAACAATGAGCTAGACACACTTTTCCCCATTTTATAGATAAAGGTACAAGCTCAGAGAAGTGAAATACCATAGAAGATACACACTAATTAGAAAAAGTGGGAAATCAGGAATCAAACGCAGATCTGTCTGACCCAAAGCCGTGGCCCTAATATCAGCTGCCCTTCAAAATACCCTTTGAGTCTGATGGGAGAAATACACTGTTATCAATATGAAGGTCAGGCCTTGGTTTTTCAGCCCTGGTCTTAGTTGCAACATGTTAGGAGAGATTTAGATCTTGGAATTAATATTATGCTATTTCATGTATAATGTAAAAAGCTTACAACAATATAATTCCATTTACCCTTTGTCTTCTCTAGAGTTATTGATGTTATATATTTTATTTTAACATTATCATATAAACCTTTCAATAAAATACTGAGTTTGCTTTCCATGGCCAATTGTCTTTTAAATAAGTTGAAGAAAATATCCATCTATATCCACTCACATGCTTACTATTTCTGTGCTTTTCAAGCCAATTGATGTCATTTCTCTTGAGTAGAGAGACCACAGTTCTTCTAGAGACAAATTCTCCCAGCAGTATTTATCTGAAAATGCCTTTATCTTCTCATTTCCAATTTTTAAAGGACTTTTAGCTTGGTATAGAATTACAGGGTGGCTGAGTGTTTGGGCTCTTTAGCACTCTGAAGTTGTCATTTTGTTGTCTTCTGACTCACACTGCTTCTGATGAGAAGTCATCCATCACTCTTCTTGTCGCTCTCCAGGATATAAAGTATTTCTTTCTCTCCAACTGCCTGGAAGATTTGCCTGTGGTTATCAGCAGTTTGAATATGAGGTGTCTGTTTGTGGTTTACTTTGAATTTATCCTGCTTGGGGTGAGCTGAACATCTCAGATGTGTGGGTTGATGTTTTCCATTAAACTGGGGAAATGTTAGGCCATTATTTCTTCAAGCATCCCCACCCCACCCCATTCTCTTTCTACTCTCCTTCTAGAACTCCAACTACACACACATTAGATATTGTCCCCCAGGACACAGGTGAAAAGTTTTTCATCCTGTTTTCTTGCTAGACCCCCATTTTAGATATTTCTATTAATCTGGTGATTTTTCCTACACTGCTCATTCTGCTCTTAAGCTCATCCAGAATATTTTTTTTTATTTCAGATACTTTTCAGGTCTATAATTTCCATCAGGTTCCTTTTGATAATTTTCCTTGTCCATCTATTTCCATCATTTTCTTATGTTTCTGTAAAACTTTGAACATATTTGTAATAGTTGTTATGATGTCTTTGTTTGCAAGTGACATTATCTGGGTCAACCATGGGTCTTCTGTTTGTGTGTCTGTGTGTGGTTTCTTAATTGCAGGTCATATTTTTTGTTTCTTTTTCTATCTCATAACATTTTATTTTATAGCAGACACTATTGAAAACCAGTGGAATTTGAAGAATATTAAATTTGGGAGGTTTCTTTGTTCTATTTGTCTTCTCCCAGGGAATACAAAGTCCTATTTTGGCAGTTGAAGTAACGAGGTGGTCATTCATAGTTCACCAAAAGTCATTTTGATTTGGTATTAGTCTGCTCAGGCGGCGACAACAAAATACCACAGACTGGGGTGCTTAAACAACAGAAATTTATTTTCTCACAGTACTGGCAGCTGAGAAGTTCAGGATCAATGTGCCAGCAGGGAGATGTCTGGAGAGGGCTTTCCCCTTGGGTTGCAGGTGGCTGCCTTCCGGCTATGTACTCACATGGCCTATCCTCAGTGTGTATATACCGTTGGTGTGGTGGTGGGAGGGAGACAGCAAGAGAGAGAGCTCTGAGCTGTCTCTTCTTGTAAGAACACTGATTCTATCTGATCAGGGCCCAGTCTTATGACCTCAGGTAACCTTAAGTACTTCCTTATAGGCCCTATCTCTGAATATAGTCACACTGCAAGTTAGAGCTTCAATATATGAATTTGGGGGGTACACAATTCAATCCACAGCATTCCACCCCTAGCACTCCCCCAAATTCATGTCCTTATCACATGCAAAAATACATTCATTCTATCTCAACAACCCCAAAAGTCTTAACTCATTCCAGCATCAAATCTAAACTCCAAAGTTTTATCTAAATTTCTAAATCAGATGTGGGTGAGCCTTGAGTTATGATTCAGCATGAGGAAAAATTCTGCTCTAGCAGTGATCCTATGAAAGCAGAGAAGGTATTTCTGAAATACAATGGTAGGACAGGCATAGAGTAGACATTCCCATTCTAGAAGGGAGAAATAGGAAAAAAGGAAAGGGTGGTAGGTTCTGACCAAGTCCAACCTGGCAAAGCAAATTCCATTAGATGTTAAAGTTCAAGAAAAATCCTCTTTGGTTTGATGAACTGCTTCTGGATCCCCTGAAGTAAATTGTCTCCCCTCAAATTCCTATGCTGAAGCACTAGCACTCAATGTGAATGTATTTGGACATAGGGCTTATAAGGAGGCAATTAAGGTTAAATGAGGTCATAAGAATGGATTGCTAATCAAATAGGATTAGAGCCCTTATGAGAAGAGACACCAGAGAGTTCTCCTCCCTGCTAATGGCCCACAGATGAACCAAGGCAAGGCCATGTGAGCACACAGTGAGAAGGCAGCCCACCTGCAACCCAAGGGGAGAATCCATACCAGACATCATCCTACTGGCATTTTGATCTTAAACTTCCCAGCCTCCAGACTGTGAAAAAATATAAATTTCTGTTGTTTAAGCCACCCAGTCTATGGTACTTGTTATAGCTGCCTGAGTTGACTAATACAATCTGGAATTGGATTTCAGATTTAGTAATATAATTTCAGCCAAGAGGTGGGCTGAGATTCCACCTGTAGACTTAACCTAAAAGGGTCTTCAGTTCCACACCCAGTGAGAATATGCAAGACTGCACAGATTCTTCCTGCTGCTCAGCCTCCTCTTCACTGCCCTGCTAAAGAAAATTTAGAAGGGAACAGGGAGAATTTCAGGCCACACAAAATACTGTGTTTGGGGTACTCCAAGCCTCAATCTATCTTGCTTGCTTTAATCATCACCCACAATCCAGCTGGCCCCTTTTCTTCCAGGTCAATCTGGCAGCCCCTCTCCTTAGCCTGTCTACACCCAGAACCACATCTCCCCAACACTCCCCAGGAAGCTGTCACAGCTCACAACTCATCTAGGAACACCTCTCTCTTTATGAATCAGTTCACTTAGGCTTCCCTCTGACTACCCCTCAGTTATCTCATAGATAAGCATAGTTATTATTTTATCATGATTTTTCTTAGTATTAGCACAAAAGTGAAAATCTCTCCTATCCTCATCCAAATGGATATCAAAAACTACTTTTTTAGGTTAAATTTTTAATTGGCTTTGATAAATATTTCATTTAAGAAAAGAGAGACTACTTCTAGGTCACATGAACAATCACTGGGTATGTAATACAGATTTTGTTCTCAGTCACAAGAAAACAAATTTATTTCTGTTAGTAAATAGTTCATTAGATTCCTCTTTTTCAAAAGTAATGTGACAGATACTTCAGCATTTTTCTCTATTACTGATGCCTGAAAGAAATCTCATTCAATTGTTTTCCTATACCAAAATTGAGTCATGTAACTACTGACTTCCTTAACTAATAAAAGAAACATTTACCTTTCTGACAGCCTTAGAGAACAGAGGATTTATATGTATCAAGGCAACTTATTAATCTATGTGAACAATTAAACTAAATTTATTTATGAATTTTATTTTCTTCATTCAATAACATCTGACATACAGGAAAACAGTGTTGAGTAGTAAGCCTTACCAACGTGGTTAATAGAAAAAGAAACCAGGTCAAATTCTTTTTAAAATTCTAAGTTACATAGGGGCACCTGGCTGGCACAGTAGGAAGAGTGTGCGACTCTTGATCTTGGCGTTGTGGGTTCAAGCCCCATGTGGGATGTAGATTACTTAAATAAATAATAAAAAATTCTAAGTCAAATAGTGTTTTAAATAAAGAAAAGTTTTAGATTGTCCATGACTATACACAGATTCTCAATGGCTATTAGGAATATATTGATAAAGATCTTATGATACTTTCTTTCATTAATAAACACAAAAAATGAGTTATACATGCAACTGATGCCAATTGTTCTCTTTTGCACATATGTTTACTATTTTTACTTTACTAACAGTGTTAAATAACTCAAATGGAGTTTATTGGACTCTCTGTGTTTATTACACACACACATGAGCAATGTATTTTACTTTAAATGAAAAAAAAATACCCTAATGCACCTTAGTTTATGAAAATGGTGATTTTGCTAGAATGCACTGAGTTTTACCCATAAATTTTGGCTTTGATGTTTTACATGTTTAATCAACATGAAATCAGTCTGTCAATAAAAAGTTTTTTGACTAGGAGATGTGTTGCTACACCTTGAATGCAAAATATCATTCAACACACATAAAATGTTTCCAGTACCTTTGATTTCAGATTATTAATTCATGTTCTGACAATCAAATTGAGCTTGTGTTGCTTTTTGCAGAAAAAGTCCTAGGATCACCATAGTTTCCCCTCTTCCTAATCACAGATTTTATCTATTACAAAATAGGCTCTTCTTTAGCAGCCTTGGTAAAAATTGCAAAAACAGAGGTACAAAAGAGACCACATGGGAGTGGGAGGATTAGATATGGAGATATGGCATCATGCTGGCTCTTACCCCACCCACATCACACACCTTGCTATTTCTCCTTCTGGGTATTTCCTCCTTAATCTTTTGACACTGAGCAATCCTATATGGTTGTTGCAGTCCTGTGGAGGTGTCCCCCAACAGATCACATGGAAGGGAGTACCCAAAAGACTGGTTTAGAGAACAGACTCATGAGGGGTGAGGAGAGTTCCTGCCAGTCACCCTTTTTCCCCCCAATACTTTGAATCTGTCAGCACTAATCTCCCTCTTCCATTTTTGTTTTCCATCACTTCCCTTCATACACCTGGGGCTCAAGACAAGTTGAACACTTGAACTTGGACAGGAGGAATGATTTCTTTCTTTTTCTTTCTTTCTTTCTTTCTTTCTTTCTTTCTTTCTTTCTTTCTTTCTTTCTTTCTTTCTTTCTTTCTTCCTTTCTTTTTTGTCATTAAGAGATTGTTTATTTACAATTCTGGGATTTCTCAGGAAGATTTTTTTAACTCTTTAAAATGGCTCTTATTAATATCCACAGCTAACCATTTTTTTTTTGCCTTAAACTTGAACATATGTAGAAGGAAAATTTAATCCTCCTAAAAGTATCATTGACTAGAAGATACACAACAAAGTTAATCAGAATTAGCCCCCTCCTTTTTTTTGCCACTTTAACTGACGGGAAATATTTCACATCATAGAAATATTTAACATGCAGTATTATCTGGAAATATATGAAGAATATTAAATGATATACTCCCCCAAACTTTCCATATGCTGTAGACATCATCTAAATATTCAAGGGGCTTCCTGATATAGAAACACTTACGTATATTTACTTAAATTAATAAAGCAAAATACTAACTGACCAGTAACCTTTGTAGGAGGGATGATTTCTAATTACCCATCCCTCCAGTGTGTGTTGACAACAAAATGTTGATTTCATTACTTTCTTTTTTTAAAGATTTTATTTATTTAGAGAGAAAGCATGAGTGAGAGAGAGAGAGAGAGCATGAGTGGGGTGGGGAGGGGCAGAGGGGAAGAGACAAGCAGACTCCCCGCCGAGCAGGGAGTCCAACATGGGGCTGGATCCCAGGACCCTGGGATCATGACCTAAGCCAAAGGCAGACGCTTAACCGACTGAACCACCCAGGCGCCCCTGATTTCATTACTTTCAGTAACTATTCAAGGTCTAGCTCAAACAATGCCTTGTCTAGCAAAAATGATCAATTCTCTTTTGGTCTTGCTGTGTTCCTTTTTTCTGTTCTGTTTGATTAATAACTGTAGTCACATCTGTCACATCGTTCATGGCTATAGGCCCTTTCAGAACAGACAGTACACGATACACATCTGCCTCCTGGGGCTACACCTGTAAGGTGCTTAATGAGTATCCACAGACTAAAAGATGGAAGGAACAGGATATTTTTTAAAGAAAAAGAACTTTTTTAGCACCTTAGAAAACTAAATCAGTGTGCAATTTCATGATTAAAACCCAGCTTGTTTGGTTCCATCAAAGATCTGAAGTCCAAACAGAGGGGGGAAAAGACTTTTAGCGGCACTGACACTTTCTTTCTCAAAAAAAAGGGAGGGGGGGAGAGAAAGAGGGTAGGATATGAGCAGGAGGAAGCAGTGGAGGAGATGGTGAAAGAAAAAATTAATTAAAAAGAAAGATGTCAAAAACTAATGATGTACTATATGTTGGCTAATTGAATTTAAATTAAAAAAAAAAGGATATTAATGGGACAAATTACACCCGATGATCTTTGGATGTGGAGGTGGGACTTTGGGCAAAGGGGAAGAATTTAATTCTCAAGTGTATTCAAATAACTGAAATGATCATCAGAATGTTTTCTGTGTGCCTGGCAATGATCAGCGAATGACATTATGGTGAGTAGCCTAAGGGATGGGGCCCTTGCTACTGATTCTCTAATTGCACTTACTGATTACAGACAACACTTCTTCCTTGCTGATGGGAAGGAAGCTCTTTGGAAATACCATGGCTTCTATGCATGTTTACAGACCAGCATTGTGCCTTGAATCACTGTCCAGGGAGATGGAAACTTCACATTAGAGTTTGAAATAACCACAGACCCTCACATCTCCATTACATCTCAGAGGTTATGGCGGAGGTGTTGGGTTTTGCTTCCTTCAGGATATCTCTAGGGACTCAGAGGTCCTATCCCTTTTCCCATAGTGCTTAAGACTATCTCACAGATTAGAAGACCCTAAGCCTTGAATAAGAAGTAGAAAAATCACCTGCTCTGGAGTTGAATTTTGCACACTAAAATCTCCCCCCGCCAAAAAAACACCCTTAGTAAAATGTCTGACATTTGAAATCCCTTGAAGGGAAGAAGCCAGTGAAAGGTCGAACCTGGTGTTTAGCTGCCCTTTTGAGAAAGAAAACCTGGTTTGGAGTGTAATTGTATGAAAGTGCAACAGAGTCATGTGAGAACTTTCCCTGAGAGCAGAGTTTAAAAGGGAGAAACTGCCTCTGACCGAGCACACCCTACATCTCAGGCATCAAGCTGGGCAGGTCCTATTTCATCCATTTCTCCTTTTAGTCTTTTATTGTTGTAATATGCTTGTGAGGCAAGTATTAAGATCCCCATTTTACACACGATAAAATTAAAACTCAGAGATTTGGAGTGATATGCTCATGGTAATAAAACTGGCAAATTATGGGGTAGAGATTTGAACTTGTATCCTTCTGACAACAAATTCCCTGCCCCTTACACTACACTCTAGTGACAGGAACACTATATCAAGGTGGACAGGTGGAACAATGTTCCAAATAAGAAGGGATTGTTTTAGGAAGGGCATACTGGGGCCCTGAACATAACCTCCCCTTAATTCCCAATACCACCCAGCATCGCTCTGTCTGGGCACTCCTCTCTGCCTCATCTTGGCCAGCACTTGCAGAATAGGGCTGGGGTCTAATTGGCACACAAGTGAGCTCTTTCCCAACAGCTCTACTAGCTTTCTGATCAAAGGCAGATAAGGTCTACTTTGTGACCCCAAAGAATATTTCACAATCCTCTTGCCTGTAAAAATTACACATTGCCCTCCCATACAACAGGGTCAAATGATTATCATCACACTAACTTGGTTCAAATCCCAGTTCCAAAACACCCTGGATATATTATCTTGGGCAAGTTACTTAATGCCTCTAAATTTTCAGTTTTCTCATCTTTAAAGCAAGGGTTAATCATAGTGCCTATTCTTCAGGATTAAATGAAGGGGCCCATGTCCAGCATTTAGTGAAATGTGTAACACATAAGAAGAACTTAACAAGCATTCTCTGTCTTTATTGTGTATCTCACAGAGGACTGTAAGCACCCTGAGGGTAACAATATTGATCTGGTCTTCTTTGCATAGGGTTGGTATGTAAAAATTAGCTAGTGGTAATTTGTAAAGTGGTCTTGCTGATTATGGAACTCTGGACATGATATTATTTTTGTATAGTGGACTTAGGATCTTTTCTTGAGGGCCTCTTTACTCCCTGTTACACAGGATAGGCTGGTAAAGAACTCCGTATATATGGCTAGATCATTCTTGAAATGTAGGGAATATAAGTCATTGAATAAAACTAAATTCAAATGGCAACCAGAACAGACTTAGAAACAAGACTAGGCCTAAGTCCAGGGCAAACTGTAAAAATAACCATAGGCATCTAAGTATCTTTGATGGATGGCAATCTATCCCAGAGGTGCCTCAGGACTCTAGACCTTTCCCTTATGACTAAGGAATTAGGAAAGCTTTCAAGGAATTTTTTACTGAGTTATCAAAAATTTTAAATAGATATCACCACCAATTTGTTAGCTCCTAGGACACAGTATACTTAGTGTGCTTTCGACTTTGACAATGTTTCCAAACATTAAATGTGATGCATTCTACCTAAACATCTTAATCAGCTGAAATGAAATTACTTAAAATTCCCCTCAGGATCTTATTTCCTAATGGCTTTGGAACTAAAATTAGCTTTAATTCAATAGGCTATGTGTTCATCAATTTTCCAAATGAGAATATGGAGAGAGATGGAGGAAGAGAGGAGGAACAGACCAACTTCATGATTTGCTGCCACATGACTTCAGGATAGAGTTTCTGATGCTAAGACCAACCCCTGTTTCCACCAAACCTGATGACTTCCCCAGGCCAGGGTGCCAAATCCCTTTAAGCTTCAGGATTATAGAAGGCTTATCTTATTATGACCATGAATCACGGAAGTATAAGTATGAAAGCACGTCCCAGTGGAATCCAATTGGATTAAAGAAACAAACAGATCTGAGGCAAGTTTGTATAGCTGCATGCATTACTCACAGCAAAAGACTGTCTAGTCTTAGGATAAGCCTGGACTAATCTGGCAATGGTGTTGAAGTGCTCTTAAACTTGCATAGTTCTAGCTACTTCGTAAGATTAGTGAAGTAGTCATCACCAATCAAATCTGTTTATACAATCATTTAAATACAACATATCTGTGCTTATCAGAAATCTCAGCCTTCCCAAGCCTGAGATAGCTACACTGGAAAGTATTAATAGGAAAATTGTCATAATACTGACTGACTATCATCTTGATCAGTACAACTTGGCCAAGACTGGTTCTTTGCAGTTCTGAACAGGAGAGGTTATATGAAAGAACTGGACTTCATGGTCCATCCTGCATAAACATCTACAATATTCCAACATAAGTTTGATGCAAGATGGACCCACAGGAATATAGAGAGCATCCAGAATTAAGAAGGAACTTACTACAAATGCCAGCTCTGGAAAGAGAAGCTGGGAGGTTCAGAGGGTAATGGGATTGTGGGAAGAGAGGTGGTCACAATCTCCATTCTTCCTTAGCTCAGGTAGGCTGGAAATAGCAGCAGGAAATCTGGACTTTGGGCAGATGCTCCAGAGTTGGATTGTTGCTGCCCATTATTCTGGGAAACCTATCCATATACAACATGGCTTTGAGTAGTAGCCAAGGGGGATTGAGTGAGACCCAAGCCAGGGAAAAAGGACTGACAAGAACTTGGCTGGACATCACGGCCCCATTATAGGGTTTATAGTATCTATTTGTGTATGGCCAGCACTTATAGTTAGTATCTATTTATAACTAAGAAAGGGCCCAGAGGCAGATAACCAGCCTTAAGAACAGAAACCTTGGCCAACTACAGATACATGCTGAAGACTACTTGGGTATCCACTGTTCATCCTTGACACACCAAGACACCCACCTCCAGAGTCCAGTTGGAAGACTAAAAGTATTCTTGAAGCCACATGAAACGTTGTATTTATGACTGGACCTCTGGATCAGTGACTGTAAGATTACAAATTCTTGCCCCTAGGTGGGGAATCACCTAGGGTAGAAGACATTGTTTTTATGCATCCTCCTTCTAAGAAGCCCTGAGACTCCGCAGATGACCAGAAGCCCCGAGAAGGACTAAGCACAGGTAGAACCTTGCCTCTCTTATTTGATAAATTATAAATTCTGCTGACTTTATCCCACTTCGGCATTACTTCTAGGGATAATGGAACTCATCAGCTTAAAGTAAGTTGCCCTCCATATGCTATAGTGGAAAGAACATGGACCTTGTAATCAGGTAGATCTAGGTTCAAAGTCTTCACTCTGCTACTTACTGGATGGGTAATGGAGTTGAGTTTAATTATTTTCCACAATTAATGCTGTATACAGATAAAATGCCCTGAGGATTAAATGAAGAGAAAATTATTTTCTCATCTGAAGAATGGAAATAGTAACACTTCTTTCCACATTAGATATGACAATTAAATTAAGCAATATAGTTATAGGGATAATCAATAAATATGAATTCTCTTTTCCATTATCCTGTACTTTATATAAAAAAAATTCTGTGACATTTTCAGTGGATTCAACAATAGACTATGTTTTGATTTGATTTCAGTTACAGGATAACTGATGCAATATAAGTAAATGATAAGATGCAAATTCTTCAACAAAATATTAGCAAATTAAATCCAACAATATATAAAAAGAATTATACATCAAAAACAAATGGGATTTATCCCAGGTTTGCAAAACTGATTCAACACTTGAGAATCAATCAATGTAATCAATCACATCAATAGGCTAAAGAATAAAAATCACATAATCATATGAATAGATATAGAAAAGGCATTTTACAACATCCAACACCCATTCATGATAAAAATGTTCAGCAAACCAGGGAAAGAGGAGAACTTAATTTGACAATGAGCATCTACCAAAAAAAAAAAAAAAATCTATAGCTAGCATAATACTTAATGGTGAAAAACTAGGAGCTTTCTTGCTAAGATCAGGAGCATATGAAGAATTTCTCTTCTCCTTTTCAATATTGTACTGGAAGTCCTAGCTAATGCAATAAGACAAGAGAGGGAAATAAATGGTATACAGATTGGGAAGGGAGACATAAAGCTCTCATTGTTTCCAGATGACATTATGGTCTATGTAGAAAATCCCAAAGAATCAACATAAAAACCCCTGCAACTAATAAGTGATTATAGCAAGGTTGCAATATACTAGGTTACTGTACAAAAGTCAATCCCTTTTTCTATCTCCCAGCAAACAACAATTGGAATTTGAAACTAAAAATGCATTATCACTTACTTTAGCATCCCCCCAAATTAGCATATTTAATAGTGTAAATTTAACAAAACATGTACAAGATCTATATGAAGAAAACTATGAAACTCTGTTGAAAGAAATGAAAGAAAAACTAAATAAACAGAGATATTCCAAGTTCATGGATAGGAAAATTTACTATTGTCAAGATGTTGATTCCTCCTAACTTGAATAAAGTTAAAGAACTGATACTATCTGACTTACTATAGAGCTATAATAATCAAAAAAAGTGTGGTAATGATGAAAAATAGACAAGTAGATCAGTGAACAAAAGAGAGCTCAAAAATAGATCCACATAAATATAATCACCAATCTTTGATGAAAGAGAAAAGGCAATACAATGGGGCAAAGACAGCCTCTTCAACAAATGGTAGTGGAACAATGGGACATCCACATGCAAAAAAATATTAATTCATGCAGATATATCCCCTTCACAAAAATTAACTCAAAATAGATTATAGACCTAAATGTAAAACATAAAACCATAAAACTCCTAGAGGAAAACATGAGAGAACATCTAGATGACCTTGGATATGGCAATGACTTTTTAGCTACAACACCAAAGTCATGATCCATGAAAGAAATAAGTGATAAAGCCGAACTTCATTAAACTAAAAAACTTCTGCTCTGCAAAAACACTATCAAGGTAATAAGAAGACAAGCTGTAGACCGGGAGAAAATAATTGCAAAAGACATTTCTGATTTAAAAAAAACTGTTATTTCAAAATATATAAAAAATTCTTAAAACTCAACAATAAGAAAATTGACATCTCAATTTAACATGGGCAGAAGACCTGAACAGACACCTCACCAAAGATGTGCAAATGACAAGTATATGAAAAGATGCTCTGCATTATATGTCATTAGGGTAATGCAAATTAAAATAATTAGATACTACTACACACTTTTTAGAATGGCCAAAATCCAGAACACTAACAAACACTAATTGCTGACAAAAGTGCAGAGCAGCAAGAACTCTCATTCATTCATTGCTGTGAAAAAGCAAAACAGAACAGCCACTTTGAAGAAAAATTTGGCAGTTTTTCACTTTGGAGGAAGTTATAAAGAAAACGTGACCAATGGTTAACAGATGAGCTAGACCCAGACAACTGGAGACTCTTCATCCCCTCCCCTGTCCTTGGAATGTATGTTCCTCCCACAATTCTCACAGTGGGAAACATTTTCAAGGACACAGCCTTGAGAGGGCAATGTGTTGTTGAGAGCTTTGGATGGTGTATGTGACTGAACCCTGTTAAGGGATTCTGGCAGGTGGGTGTGGAGACCTACTCATGTTGTAGGCACCCAAGACAGGCCTCAGATGTAAGATCCCTTGCTTATTAAACCTGTCATTTATCAATCTGAAGTGGCCTGCCTCTTCCTTCCACCTCTCCTTGTCCTCTGCTTACAAGGCCCAGTTTCAGATTTCACTCAGGAAGCTCCCTAGACTGCCAACCAACACTTACAAAACTAAACATACTCTTACCTTGAGATCCAGTAATTGCCCTCTTTGTTATTTACCCAAATGAATTAAAAATATATGTCTTCACAAAAGCCTGCACACAGATATTTATACCAGCTTTATTCATAATTGCTAAAATTTGGAAGCAAACCAGATGTCCTTCAGCAGTTGAGTAGATAAAATTAACTGTGGTACATCTATACAATGCAGTATTATTCAGCCACCCCCCAAAAATAAATAAATAAAGAGCGATCAAACCATTAAAAGACACGGAGGAGTCTTAGGGGCACCTGGATGGCTCGGCTCAGTCAGTTGAGTGTCTGACTCTTGGTTTTGGCGCGAGTCATGATCTCAGGGTCATGAGATCGAGTCCCACGTCAGGCCCTGCACTGGGTATAGAGCTTGCTTGGGATTCTCTTTCTCCCTCTCCTTCTGCCCTTCCAACCCATCCCTCTTAAAAAAAAAAAAAAAAAGGAAGAATCTTAAATGCATATTACTAAGTGAAAGAAGTCAATCTCAAAAGACTGTATACTGTGTGATTCCAACTATATGACATTTTGGAAAAGGCAAAACTATGGAGACAGTAAAAAACCAGTGGTTGCCAAGGGTTGGGGAGGGGGTGATGAATAAATATCACAGAAGATTTTTGGAGCTGTGAAACTATTCTGTACGATACTATACTGCTGCATACATATTATACTTTTGTCAAAATCCATACAGTATCCAACACCAACAGTGAAGCATATTGTAAAGTATAAACTTTGGGTGATAATGACGTGTCAATGCAGGCTCACAACTATAACAAATTTACCAAGCTGGAGGCAATGTTGATAGTGGGGGAGATGATACATGTGGGATACGGGATATGTGGCAACAAGCTGTACTTTCTGCTCAATTTTTCTATGAACCTAAAACTCTAAAAATTAAATTTTTTTAAATTGAAAAAATAAAAATAAATTATTTGTACACAGTAATGTCCTCTGTACCTAACTACAAAATATGATTGAGGCCAATGGTGAGTCATAGATATTCTTGGCTAATTATCCTAAACCCTGAATTTATGTCACATTAGCACTCAGCATCCAAAACAAACTTAACCTTCAACAACATTCCATAGCCCTACGGTCTAAGGACTACGAGGGAAATGTTTTCAAGTTGAGCTGATGTAAGTCTCACAACAATGGATATTTTAGGCCCATCTCACTAAAACAGAGGCTAATTCTGGAACTTCTAAATATAATGGTGATGAGACTATATGCAATTGCATAGAATGTTCAGTCTAAAATCCAAGTAAAATGAACACCAAAGTTGACCCTGGGCCAATATAATGGATTGTTGGCCAAGGAGCCTAAAAATTCTTCTGTGGTCTAATTTGAGAAGGAATAACCACCAATTGTTTGAAAATAAAATTGGCATGTTCTGTGAGACTCCAAAAGGAAAAGAGACACAAATGACAATTATTGAAGAGATGACTCAGCCCTCTGACCTCTGATAGTTGATGTATAACTGCATCCTTGTAAATACCTTTCCTCACTCTCTGACTCACCCCCTGAAGATGGCAGGCATTTGGTCCAGTGGCTAGAGCCATGGTCTCTGTAGTAAGACACAGTTGGGTTCCCAATCTTTAGGTAAATTCTTTAGTATTCTTTTTTCTAAATTTTGGTTTCTCCCATCTTTAAAATGAGAATGACAATACCTACCATATGTATTGCCAGAAGGCTTACTGAGATCATGTATATAGGGTGTTCGGCACAATGCCTCACACAGAGCGAGAGCTCTTGTATTGAGGAATATTGGGTTTGCAGACATTGTATCAATCAGTCCATTCCCTTCTCCACACACATTCATTCATCTATTTCTTCATTTATGTGCAATTCATTCATGTATTCAGTCAATCTGACAGTCACTGATTTATTGAATCACCTCACAACAAATAATGACAAGCCACTGTGTACCAACCACTATGCTAAGAACTACAAGAGATACAGAAATGGATTAAATGTCTACCTGGCTATGAAGGGTTTCTACAAGTTTAACAGAAGTATAGGATACAGTCACCAATAATAGTAATAATACAAAGTACAAAGTGTTAAGTTGCACAAACTGCACTGGTTGAAATGCACTGGGGGTTTGCGAGACAGGAGGAGTTACTTTATCGGGGGAATCCGGACAGGCTCCATAGAGGAGATGCTATTTAAGCTAAGGCTTGAAAATGGAGCTGAAATTGGACTTTCAGAGATAAGGAAAACAAGGGCTTTTTCGGCAATCTGCTGTGCCTCCTTTGGAAGTAAACCTTACATCACAAAATTCTGTATCTATTTAAGAGCTGCCCTTTTCTCATCTTTCTGTGGAAAAACTGAGACCCCAGAGAGGGGAATTATCCCAGGCTCACAATGTTTGGTCGTGGCAAGTCCAAGCTGAAAATTCAGACAGCTTAGCTCCCATGCAAGAATTCATCTGCTTTCTCATAAACACTCGCTGAACATCAAGTGTCTGCTTAATGTCCTGTTTAAATATTCATCTTACACATGTCTAGTTAGCACAGCTGAATTACAACAGAACCTGACCACCAATAATTTCATTTGCATGTAGGATAAACATGGGTCTATGGCTGATGCTAGAGTCTGGTCTGAGTTGAAGTTTGTGGTCACTTACATAATTTATATAAAATATAAATTTTATATTTATATAAATATAAATTTATATATATAATATTTATATTATGTATATATTATTGCTCCTTTATTGATCCTGATACTGAGATTAATTCCATACCCAGCTATTACCCCAGTAAATATTCTTTATTTGATTCCACCAATAGATTGCGTCATTCTCATACTAGGAAAATTAGACACCTAGAAGGTACTCAATGTTACATTTTTGCTTAGGACTAAATGATTGGGTGTATGCATGCATCTTTTGTGTCACTCATTAACAACAGAGAACTGTGGCCCTCAAAGAAACAAATGGATCAACAGCCAAGCCTAGGGAGAAAAATCTGAGATTCTGGTATTCTGAAAGATTTGACCAAAAAAAAAAAAAAAATCCAACAGATGGGAAGGGGACAAGTGAGGAGTCCTGGTAGCCTGACAAACCAGGAAAAAAGCTGGTTGGGAGAAGAAAGGCAGACAAGGGTCCAGACCCAACAGTTTGGGCATTTGAAGTAGGAAGAAGCAAATGGGAGTTTGCCCTTCAAAGAGCAATATGAATGAAAGGAAACAAATTTTGTTTCTGCATCTTCTTCTTCTGCTCCTTTTCCCACCCTGATGGAAGCTACACTAACAATCGCAGGTGTGCATTACAAGTGTGAGTTGGTTGTGCATTACAAGTCAGAGTTGGTTGTGCATTACAAGTC
>NW_027397072.1:14360600-14478408 GCF_003265705.2 Callorhinus ursinus | reverse complement strand
AGAGTTGGTTGTGCATTACAAGTCAGAGTTGGTTGTGCATTACAAGTGTGAGTTGGTTGTGCATTACAAGTCAGAGTTGGTTGTAGCTCTTTGATTTCCCCCTCCTTTTTTTTTAGTTTATTTACTTATTTATTTTAAATTTTATCTTATTTAAATTTAATTATCATATAGTGTATTATTAATTTCAGAGGCAGAGGTCAGTGATTCATCAGTTGCATATAACACCCGGGGCTCATTACACCACTTGCCCTCCTTCATGTCCATCACCCAGTTACCCCATCCTCCCATCCACCTACCTTGCAGCAACCCTCAGTTTGTTCCCTATAGTTAAGAGTCTCTTATGGTTTATCTCCCTCTCTGATTCCCTTTTGAGGGTCTTTTCACTCAAAAGATCCCATCAGGGCAAAATCCATGATACCTGTTGAGCATAGCAATGAAACAGAGTAGCTGGTGTCATGGTCAGTTGTAGCCCGAGGTCCAGAGTACTTTAACAAAGAGTGTTCCACATACTTCAGGTAGTTTTATCAGAATACTCTGCATTGGGTTTTTGTGCCAAATCTCAGCTAATAATGAGGTGCTCTTCATGTCTGTTTTCCTAACTCCCTGTGAGTATTCCTCCCTCAGGAACCCACGGGAACATGGTGGTAACCCAGGCATGATGCACGTATTCCCAGAATCCCGGGTCAGTATAGTATCAAGCTACTCTAAAATCCAGCCTTCTTTTTTTCTGATGGCAGAGAGACCTAGATTTAAATCCCAGCTCTGCCACTTCCTAGAAATATAAATTTGGGCACTATGGAAATCAGGGATCAAAATAAAAACTAGGTCACAGGGTTGTTTCAAAAACCAAATGAGCTAGTAGAAGTGAATCTGGTTTGTAAACTGCAAATAAATGTGCAAATATGCTATGCTATAGAAAGAACACTGACTTTAGAGTCAGAGAGGAATTGTTTCAAGTACGGAAATTTCTCCTTAGTAGTTTATTTAGTTTGTGTGACCCTGAGCAGCTTAGTCTACTATTCTGAGTCTCAATGTCCACATCTGTGAAATGGGTTGAATGATACCTCCCTCTGAAGGCTAAATAAGCTTAGATAAGACAATGTTTATAAAGTATCTGAAAATCATAGTAATGTAATTAATGTTTCTTTTTATTACTGTATGTGTTGCATTCTTATTAATATTATTTCTGCTAAATTATTATCAAACCAGTCTTTCTGATGAACAGAAGCAACACAGAGATTATGTTTCTTTGGCAAGGGCTGTCTTTGGAGCAGACTGTCTTCTGACTTTGCAGCAACCTGAGGGGACACACAGGACCTTTGAGGTGCAAGGGAGAGACCCACGGTGGAGCCCAGCTCTGTACGAGCATCACCAGAAATCTTTCTTCCCACTAACTGGGAAGAAAGACATCCCTTGAAGTCTTTCTTCCCACTAACTGGGAAGAAAGACATCCCTTGAAGTCTTTGCATGGAAGTAGCCTCCTCCTACAGGCACTTTCAGCAAACCACAGAACCTCTGGAGGGCTAGAATCTTCTGTCCTGGTTCCCAAGTGACCATGATGCTATATTGGGCCCGACCATGGGCCCAGAACCTTTTAGCATTGGCTGACTCACTGTCCCTGGCCAGGTAATTGGCTCAGAGGTGAGAAATGCCCGACACAAAAAACATAGCCAGGACCCAGCAAAGCCAACGTTACCCCTTTCAGGAATTACACTTCCACAAAATGAGCTGCATGCATGACTATTCGACCTCCCAGTAAGGAAGAGCAGAAATTGGTCACCAACCCCAACCCCATGACTTGGAGCCCTGATAGAGATCAGCAGACACACAGTATCCTCCCCGTCTTTCTCTGCTTGCTCAGGGAAAAAAAAGACAATCATTACCCAAGAAATGAAATGACTTAGCTCAACTTAGAACTTTTTTTAATTAATCAATCACTTGCATATTTTCTAAGTGCTCAGCTCAATGTTATAAAGGTAAAAATGGCTGCTTTCAAAGAGCTGACTATCCAGCTTACATTCTGTTTGAAAATATTCACCGGGCAGCATTTTTTTTTTTTTTGCTTTACTTTATTTTTCTGTTCATGGACTTATTCCTCTGAATTTAAATAGTTAGGTGATGTGTTACCTAAACTATCTGCTTCGTCCCAGGATTCTAAAGAACAAAGACATTATATGTGAGCTCTGTATATTGTCTTCCAAATCAAGGCACCTGGTCCCTCTTCTGTCACCATCTGGTTATAGGACCTTGAGCATGTTATTCTTCTCTCTATATCTAGGCCTTATTTTCCTTATCTCAAAATTCAGGGAGGGTACTGGAGATCTTTAGGGTCCTATCCAGGACTATATTACTAGAATGCTTTCAGCAGAACCACTCCTATGGGACCAGACCACCTCCTTCACTTTCCCTCCCCATCAAAAGCTAATTTTCTGAATGGTGGACAAAAATGACATTTCAAAGAATAATTCTGGTTGCAAAGCTGAAAATTTGAAGAATCAAAGTAGCAATACTAATAAGACCAACGACATTTCATACAAAACATTTGAGCAGTGGTTTATCCCCTTCAGAGTACTACAATATTCATTGACCCATTCTACCCATGATGAACCAGAGTAATACATTTCATTAGTGACATGCAGGAGAAGCCAGCCTGCTGTGAATGGAGAGTCATAAAACCACTATTAAGTGTACATTAAAATTCTAACTGTGCCAACTACGGCAGACAGCCATAATTGGGTTTTACCTCCCTTCTGTGCCAAATGTTGCCCTTTGCCTATGAGACCAGACAAAGTGGAACAGAAAAATCCATAAATACTTGGACTTTGCTGCAATCCTGAAAGGTTAAAAAACATCACTAAAATAAAAGCAAAGCTGTTGATTTCCAGAAAGTCCCTCTCCCCTCTGGGGTCTCAATTTCTCCAGCTGTAAATTGAGGGTGAAGTAATCTCTTCTTGTTTTTCTGTCCTAAGCGCTCTATCACCCCGTGCATGATCTAAGCAGACTCCTGTTTCGCTCTCCCTACCTCCCAGCCAGACAAAGAGAGGGGTGGATGGCAGCCTACATCTTAACTATTGGCCTCAGCGAGGGCATCAGGAAGGGCACTGTCATGAAGTAGAAAGAGCACTAGGGGGCACCTGGGTGGCTCAGTCGGTTAGGTGCCTGACTCGATTTGGCTCAGCTCATGATCTCAGGGTCCTGAGATCAAGCCGCACATCGTGCTCCCTGATCAGCACAGAATCTGCTTGCGATTCTTTCCCCTTTCCTCTCCCTGCCCCCTGCTCCCTCCACCCCACTCATGTGCATGCCCTCTCTCTCTCATTCCTTCAAGTAAATAAATAAAATCTTAAAAAAAAAAAAAAAAAAAAGATGGGCGCCTGAGTGGTTCAGTCGTTAAGCGTCAGCCTTTGGCTCAGGTCATGATCCCAGGGTCCTGGGATTGAGCCCCGCATTGGGCTCCTTGCTCGGTGGGAAGCCTGCTTCTCCCTCTGCCTGCTATTCCCCCCAGCTTGTGCTCTCTCTCTCTGTCAAATAAATAAATAAAATCTTAAAAAAAAAAAAAAAAAGAGCATTTGACTTTAGTTAGGAGTCGTGGGTGCCTTCATTCAACCCTGACACGGACTGAGTAATACCAAGCGTGGCTTATTGAATGAGGACCAACTCCTGCATGCCGGGCTCTGTGCTCTCACTACAGCTTTGAGAGGCACATAGTCTTAGCCCCATTTTACAGATGAGGAAACCAAAGCCCAGAAATTCTAAATAATGCACTCAAGACCCCAGAACTGGTAAGCAGCACAGCCAGAATTGTGCACATCCCATCCCCTTAAGAATCATTTGCTATTTCTGTCTCAATTTCTCCCCAACAGAAAGGAATTATTGGGACTTAGTTTACTTTGAACGTACTTTGTCAGCGAAGTGAACCATTAAATCAGCAAAAAATAGGAAATAACTTTGAAGAAACAGCTTATAAATCAAGGAGAAATGGTTATGTCCTACTAATGGAAATGGAAGTCCCCAGAAAGCCAGCTAGCTCATGCCCTGGCAGGGCTCTAAAAAAAACCTCGCCGTTCTGAGGTTGGGGCACAGGAGAGGACCACTGTTGCTGAGAACCCCAAAGTCCCTGCTCCAGGGCTGTTCCCGCCAGGTGGCGGGTGTAGTCAGATGTCCTGTTCCTCTGGAGCTGTCTGGTCCCGGCATTTCCAGAGTTATCTCAGTCTGGCTTATTCAGAAACCACACTAGAATGAAGCTGAACTCGGCTTTCTTGCTCTAAGTAGCATCCCCAGAAACAGGCACGCTTTGATCTTCCTGGGAAAACAAAGTATAGGAGCTCTGAAGGGCAACGGGGCGGCAAATCCACACATCTGTCGAAGGAAGGAGCCGGCCAGCTGGAAGTGTTTCACAATCTTCTCTCTGCAGGCTTTGGAAACATTAAGCACCACCTTAGATTTCATTGTCTGATTCTTGGGATGGTGATGACGTAAGCATGATTTCAGGTCCAGCGAGAACTACTTAGTATGGCTTTTCTGAGTTTGCCACTGTTTCTGCTTGAGCTCTGTCATTTAATCATTACAAAGTGTCTCTCATGCAGGAGAATCTCCCCCGAATCTCTCCAAAGTATCTCTCATACCAATTCTTTCCAGGGGGAAGACTAGCATGCACAGAAGTGAGCGATTTGCTCCGAGTCTCATCTTAAGTAAATGACTGAACCGCCCAGGAAGCCGAGCCTTCTAACTCCATGCACCTGCACATTATTCCCCGAGCCTGCAGCTCCTCACCTGCAAGGTCCGATGACGTGACTCCTTTGGTGCAGACTGCGGATTTCGTCCCAAAGTAAAATACTGCATGAGACTTCCACAAGTCTCCTGAAAGGGGGATATCCACTCTCTCCTCCAAGCTCGTTCATCATGAAACTTGCTGATGATATGACGGTCGCATTCTAGAGACTCCGTGGAAGAAAGCTGGAAGGATCCAGTGTCCTCTGTGACTATACTAGCCTTGGACCACCTACTTCTTGACTTCTTTTACTTAGAAAAGAAATAAATACATATCCTGCTTAAGCCTCTAATTTGGGGATAACTGTCATTCACTACTGAACATGAACCTAATTGATACAGCAGCCTTGCAGGATTCTCACCAGGATTAGAAGAAGGGATCAATGTCAGTAGACATCAAATGTAGAGAGAATGTATTTCCCTCTCATCTGAGTTCCCACTGTGTATGTATGTGTGTGGGTATGTGTATTCATGTGTGAGGGCCTTGTATAAGCTATCATGTGGATTTTACCACCTCACTGTGACTTCTAAAGGGCAGAGACCTTGCATTATTATTCTTTGTGTTACAGGTGCCAGGCTCACTGTCTGCAACAAAGCATCTTGTGAATTGAAAGCGTACCCCAAGGGGCCTTTGAAAATGTAAGAATTGCTGTGAATGCAGGGATAGGAGGCCTTTATTGTTATTTTAGTGTAAGTTGCACCCTCAGGAGCTTCCCAGGTGAAATCCCAAACTGGCTCCCCGAGGGCACGGAGAAACCTAAGAAAGAGACAGACCATTCCAGAACGGTAGGTGGCCAACTTAATAAGCAAGGGAACTTACATGGGGGGTTTGTCTTAGGCGCCACACACTGAGATGATCTCTTCACCTCGCACCAGAATCTTAAACGTTTATATAGAAGCCTTACCTGGGTCTAGTCACATAAACCTCCCAGAGGGCCTCAACAACACAGAGCTCTCTCAAGGCTTCTTCCTTGAAAATGGCTCCCGCTCTATGAAGGTGAGTGACTACAGTCCAAGGAGAGGGGAGACGTGAAGCCCTGGCCCCCGGGGCCAGCTTGGGGGTCAATCTGCGGTCACGTCCTCTCCATGACTTCCTCCAACATTTAAGATTCTGCAAAGGGAAACAAAAGAAATCTAAAATGAAACAAGTATCACATTCTCTATGATTTCTATAACTTGGGAAGGCTTATTGTGACTGCATGAATAAATGTTATGCATTTAGTCTCAGTAATTCAGCTGATTATATTTCAAATGTAAATTAGTCATCTAATGCAAACACAAAGTAATTTGTGACTAATTACTCTTTCTTTCTTCTTAATGCAGATCAGAGGAGCGGGCTCTACTGTCCAAAATACCCTAAGCTGAGAGAAGAACATTCCAGTAACCATTTAAGGCCCACAGGTGGCAAGAGAATAGAAGGAAATGACACACACTTTGAAGAACAACCCTACATGTCTAGAAAGAATACGGGGATGCCTAAGCATCAGAAGCTGAATTTGATAGGCCCTCAGGATTAAAGAGATGTATGTCATATGGCCCTGGACTCAAGGAAATCAGCCTGGTATGGAAATCAGCATGAAAATGAGTAGCCACATATAATTAAGATTAACTGTTGTACTGAATATATAAGAAGTATAGCAAAAGTGGTAAATATATTTGCTTGATAAAGGAAGATAAGAGTTCAGAGAGAAGCATTTGAATTGAAATTTAAATAGTGCCTATAATTGTCCTGGTGGACAGAATAGGGGAGGCCATTCCAGGAAGAGGAAACATTGTGTGGAAAGTTTGGTTTGGAGAAGGGATAGGCCTATACATAAGGGATTTGAAATAGGCTTGCACTTCTAGGGAAACAATGAGTTATCGAGTTATCAAGACCATAGGCTCTCCCACCTTGTTACAAAGTTACCCATCCCAGGTGAACTGCTTTCCTTTGGGTTAAGACAATCTCCAGAAATCCATAGCATTGAGAATTGATGGGTTTTCTGATTATGTTAGCCACTCACCAACAAAGGAAAGTGAAAAAACTCAAATGGTCACACCAGATCAAGATTCCTTCCTAAACCTATGGTGGAGAAGAACCAGTGACCAAGAAGCTCTGGTATGTTCACAGAAACCTAATTTTCTTTGCTTCTCCAGAAGCGCATGATGAATTGTCCTCCTCATTCCTGATGTTTACCAGGCATGGAGAGTCAAGAAAAGCTAAATGCCAGGAGCCCAGAGAAAACAGGGAGGTGGCACCCTCAAAAAAACAGTATTTACTTGCTAACTTTCCAATAAGCAATAATTTCGTTTCAGACTTTCAGCGGAATGATACGTTTTAAACTGCTGTCCTTCAGGATTAAAAACGATAGTAATACTTACGTATGTGTTATGACAGATTCAAAGACAGAATACAAAGAATGGATGAATTCACAAAAGGCATTCTGCGAAGAATGTGGAATCCAATAATCAGCCCAGAGAATCTCTCATTTTGACATCAATGACTTTTCCCAACTCTACTTATTCCACTCTATACTTTAAATATGGTATGAATCTTCAATCTTCAGGTTTCAAAACCTGAACTGCAACCATTAGTCTACTAAAAATGCCCAATATAAAATATTGGCCAAAAGACAAATGAGCATATAAGCACCTGAGAAGGATAGTGAATCAAAGGAAGAAACCTTGTTTTTCCTACTCTTTACAGGTTTGACGAGTGTATACAAAAAAAATTATAAGATAGAAAGTTCTGGAAAAATATTATGGGGGAGTGGCAATAATGTGGAGAAAAAAGCTAAAGATATGTAGAAAAAATTAAATTGCCTTACAACTTGCAGCCCTTTGACAAGTACTTGAGACAGGCAGAGTGACCTCCTCAAGATGCTTAGCTGCTTCAATATTAGTGCTTTGCTAGAGGCAAAAGGCAACCCTAGCTTGACATTAGCTCAACCTCCAGGATCCTGTAAGTCTTCTTTAACATATAAAAATCCTTTGCAACTTCCTTTATCTCTACTCTCCACCAAGATATATGTTAGCAATCATCCTCCAAACATATGGCCCACTGATACACATCTGAAGGGTTTCATGGCTAAGGTTTTACTAGAGAGTAGTAAATGACCTTATCTTAATAGCAGTTAACCCCTCAAGGTCTTGAAAACCTTGCTTCCAAATTCCTTAGAGACTCACACTATCCCTAATGCCCTCCCAACTTGAAAGGATACAATCAGTCACTCCTCACAACCCCAGTGCAGCTCTTTCTGCCCATGGGTCCCATCCCCAGGCTTTAATAAAATCACCTTTTTTGCACCAAAGATATTTCTTTTTTTTTCTTTCTTTTTTTTTTTTTTTTGCACCAAAGACATTTCAATAATTCTTTTTTGGACCATTCACTCCTGGCCCACATCACATCAGCAAGAGTATCATTCCCCTTCTCTCTGAGATCACAGTCTTCTGCTACCTAGTTTCCAATATTGATAAACAAATATTTCATAGATTTTATCCAGCTTTCTAGTTGCATGTGGCAGGAATTTCATTTCAGACCCTAATAGAGCCATAATATAATTTTGAATACAGACCCATCTATGAGCCACAAAGTGAAAATAGCAAGGGAAATCCTATGATCATCCCAGATTTCTGCCCAGAAGCATATTTTGCTCCAGAGTGCAGAGAGGGGAAACCAAGCTGAGCAAGGAGTTCATTCTAAATTGAGACAGAGATTAGATTAGAGTCCAGGGAAGATGAGGCAGCTAGAAAATGTTCTAAAGAGGAGGGTGCTATGGAAAAAACCTCCAGAAGTCTGCTTGCTGTGTCCTTGGGTCTTTGCTGAACACTGAGCTGTGCTTGCATAAGCCTGTGCTGCACACAGCTAAGGAAAGTGTGACTGGGGAGCCATAAGCTAAACAATTTCCAAATGATACACACAGTGGGAAGACAGTTAACTCTTCAACCAGCTGAGAGGAAAAGTCCCCTGACCACCTGGGACATTCAGAACAGACTCCCAGGGGTCACACCTTAGTAGAAGAACTAGGAGTCCATTCAGGGTGAAAATGCCCTTCAACAATGCGGGCAAAATAGAGGCTCTCAGACAAAACAAATGTGAGATCATTTGTCTCCAGAAAATCTGCAGTCCAAAAAAATATTAATGGAAATTCTTCAGTTAGAGAGAAAATGATACCATATAGAAACTCAGGTCTATTAAAAGGAATTAAAACTGACAGAAATGGTAAATATGAATATAAATATAAATGAAAAAAATTTAATTTCTTAGGAGATAATTAACTTTAAAATAATAAAAATGCATTATGAAACTGTTAACATATGTATAAGTAAAATGTATGAAAAAAACACAAGGGATAGGAAGGAAGAAGTGAAAGCATGATGTTTTAAAGCTCCTACATTTTGAGGGAAACGATAGTGTTGCTCAGAGGGGCACTGCTAGAAATTAAACATTCATATTTATACTTGTATTGTAATATTTGTGACTTTGAGGTAGGCAAAGAGCTCTTAGATAAAATATAAAAAGCGAGTTTAAAATTTCTGTTCTTCAAAAGATTCCTTTTTAAAAGTGGAAAGATAGTCCATTAACTGGTTGAAAACCATCTATCTATATATGCACACATGCTTATTGCATATAAAAAACTCACTTATATAATCACATTTATAACAACATCTATAGAACTTCGGTCCAAAATTTACAGAAGCAATTACAATTTAAAGATAAACGCCCTATTTAAAAAATAGACAAAATTTTTGCATCGATACTTCACAAAAAGTATCCAAAGGACCAATATATGCCAAATATATGATTAACATTAATCATCAAAGAAATATAAACCACAGTGAAATGCCTCTAACCCCCATTTGAATGCTGAAATTGAAAAGATTAACTATGCCAGTGTTGGAAAGATGTGGAAAAATTGGAACTTTGATATACTGCTGATGGTAATACAAAATGCTACAACCACATTGGAAAACAATTTGACAATTTCTTATAAAGTTAAACATAACATTTACCATAACACTCAGTAATTCCATCCCCAGGTGTTTACCTAAAACAAATGAAAACCTATTATCTACTCAAGGTCTTTTACATAAATGCCCATCAACAGATGATGGATGAACAAAGTATCAGACATCCATATGACGGAATGATAACTCAACAATAAAAAGGATGACCAACATATCTCTACATGTAACAGCATGGACAACTCTCTCAAAAACACGCTGAGTGAGTGAAGCCAGACATAAAAGAATGCATACTTTGTGATTCCATTTATATGAAACTCTAATAAGACAAATCTAATGTAGGGGCGCCTGGGTGGCTCAGTCATTAAGCGTCTGCCTTTGGCTCAGGTCATGATCCCAGGGTCCTGGGTTCGAGCCCCGCATCGGGCTCCCTGCTCCCCGGGAGGCCTGCTTCTCCCTCTCCCACCACCCCCCAGCTTGTGTTCGTTCCCTCTTTCTCTGTCTCTCTCTCTGTCTCTCTCTCTGTCAAAATAAATAAATAAAATCTTAAAAAAAAGACAAATCTAATGTAAAATTGGCAGAAAGCCAGTTGGTGTTTGCCTTGGGCCAAGGATCAGGGGCATCAAAATTGTCTAGAACTTTCTAACATGATAGAAATGTTGTATTTTTCTTTATTGGGGCAGGGATTACATGGGTCTATACATTTTTCAAAACTCATAGGAATGTACACATAACATGGGTGCATTGTATATACTGGTATATACAGTTGACCTTTGAACAACACAGGTGTGAATAGCATGGGTCCACTTATATGTGGATTTTTTTTTTTTAATGAATACAGCACAATACTATAAATATATTTTATCTTCCTTATGGTTTCCTTAATAACATTTTCTTCTTTTCTCTAGCTTACTTTATTGTAAGAATACAGTATATAGCACACAGAACATGTGTTAATCAACTGTTTATGTTATCAGTAAGGCTTCTGATCAACAGTAGGCTAATAGTGACTAAGTTTTAGTGGAGCCAAAAGTTACATGTGGGATTTTTGACTGTGTGCATTGTTCCAGATCAACTGTAATTTACAACTCAATAAAGTTGATTTTTTTTTTTAAGTACTAGCTTTCTTTCCCATCTTCTACTTCAGTGTGAAGGAATTATGTTCTGAATTTAAAATTTGGCTTTATTGTCCCTTCCAGATTGTGAGTTAACATTTTTCTTTTGACAAAATTATCTGAATATGAAAAAATTATCCCAACTTCTCATCACTTAAATAGGAGATGTATCCCACTAGAAATACTGTAGTAAGAATACTGTGCATCTTAAACAATCAGCACAATGCGTAAACCATTAGGGTCTCTGCAAAATTGTCACAGGGCAGACATCCACTCCACAAAGGTGAGGTGAGGCAGGGGGACTCTGAGGCTGGTGGTCTGCTGTTGAATGACACACCAACCTTACATTTCTGGTCCCAGCTACTCCAACCAGTGTCTTCATTATGAACAGTTTTGTTTGTTTGTTTTCTTAGAAACTAGAAGACTAACAGGCAAATCAGGCCCTGGCTATTTGTGTATCGATCAGTCCAGTTGATCAATGAAATCAGTGGCTGCCCTGATGGCATTTTCAATTGCTATCAACGAAGAAAGGAAGGTAAAGCTCAAGTTTGACTGAACTTCAGGTATCAGGGAAATCTAGAGTTGGCTTCTGGGGTTACAACCTTCATGGCCATTCCAATAATAGGCACTAGGGAGATACCAGAGAACTAATATTTTATATATATATATATATATATATATATATATATATATATATATATATTGCCCTAAGAAAGTGAAGAGCCAGGAGAAAGGAACAATTCTATCTTTTTTAATCCATGGCTGAGACATCTCACTATCTCTGTTGACTGAGAAAGCACATTTGTCTAGTTCCAACAGCCTACTCTCATCAGGACAGACTGTAAAGTCTAGGTGTCACCCACAGAATGAAACAGACTTTCAGACTTCCGCGAACACATGCCAAACATGCCTAAGGTACTGGAGGAAACAACATATAATTTCCTTTTAGATTCCTCCAAAGAAGACTTGTGAAGAAAGGATAAAAGAGCTAGCTTCAAATTCTTGAGAGGCTGTAAAAAATGTATATTGGTGAGGTAGAATTTAGGATCAGTGGCTAGAAGTTATACTGAATACAAACTTAGGCTTAATATAAGAAGTCTCTAACCCAGAAGCTGCCAAGCAATGAGATGGACATGCAATCATCATGTATGTTCACACTGAAGTGGAATGACCTCTCTTCAGGGGTGATCTTGTGAGGAAGGTTGGACCAGGTCACAGGTCATTCCCAAGTATGATTCAATAATTCTTGCCCTCAATCTTGAAGATTACATAATTTTCTTAAAATCCTTTGAGAAGGATGGGGATAATAAATACAAAATTTTGCTCATGCCTAAATGACCGCAATTCCCATTTTCTCTCTGTCTCCCATATAAATTTAGTTGACATCTTTTACTACTTGGACTAAACAACATTTCATTTAGCAAATAAGAACCTTCCTTCCCCATTATTCTCTGACTCTAATGATATGCAGAAGTCAGAAACCAACAAATTTAGCTTACTTTTGAAATGCTCCCAGGCTACATTTCAGGAGAATCCTCGAAGCATACCCATGGCATACCTTGGTTCAGCAAATACATTTGCTTCAGAGGACGGGGAACAATTGATCCTGTTCCTCAGGGGACCCTGGTGATTATTTTTCCTGCCAACTGAAAGACCTAAATTCTTTTCATTCTGATCTTGGAAGTTCTTTGAATTCTTCAGTTTCTCACAGGTGGCTCCAATCTCATTTCTTCTAGGAACATTTGGGAGAAAGGGAATTACAGGAGACACCATTTTTTTGTGAGGAATAATGTGACATTGTCAGTAAAGTGGGTTGTGCTCCCAGAAAGAATAGCACCAGAGAAAAAATCAAGACCAACAGCATTCTTCGTCTTCAGAATTGTCCCTCTCTCAAATAAAATAAAATATATAAATAAAAGTAAAATATAAATTAAAAATATAAATATAAATAAAAAATAAAAAATAATAATCGAGTTTAAAACATGTTTTTAAATGTTGCCCAAAATTCCAAACATAAATACACATGTTTATGGATCTGAGTTTATAGTCTGGAAACTGAAGTACAAGGGCGCCCAGGTGGCTGAGTCGGTGAAGCGTCTGCCTTTGGCTCAGGCCATGATCCCAGGGTCCTGGGACTGAGCCCCACATCGGGCTCCCTGCTCAGCAGGGAGTCTGCTTCTCCCTCTCCTTCTACCCCTGCCCCCCGCTTGTGTGTGCATTCTCTCTCTCTGTCATATAAATAAATAAAATCTTAAAAAAAAAAAATGAAGTACAAATTCGATCAATGCCAAGGCTGGTCATGCTCCTTGAATTCTGACAGTCACAAAGATCAGACCCAAGAGGTATTTTATGGTGAGGACCTGTCTCCTTATTCCTGAGAGGTGGTATTTAAGGATGGCCACTGCCCTTGGCCCTGGCCAGGGTTCTTCAGCTCACAGTCCACACCATTCTACTCTCCCTTACATTCAAAGAAAAGGGAAAAATAATGGTTCCTGTCTCATTCATGTGGCACAATCTTAAAGTGAAGAAACAAACAAAAGAAAGTACGATGAAAGAAAGTGAGAAACCTCTATTGCCCTATGAAACATGTTCTCTTTTCCTGACAATTTCTGCGTCAAAGAAGTATCCTGATAGACCCAGACTCTCCTTAATTCCAGAAAACACAGTTGTACCCTCACATTTTAATGTAGACAATCTAATATGTAAAGAGTTAGATTTAAACTCAAGAATATTCATATTTTGATAGTTTAACAATGTACCTTTGTATTCACTTAATTTATTTTCAAAATAATTCTATAAGTAGGTTTTATAATATTGCCAATGAGGGAAGAAGACTCGATAAAACCTCACAGCTATTAAAAGCATCACCAGAACCCGTCTCGAATGTTTTCCTAAACCCCCTTCCTCCCTTAGAACCCTGGGTAAAATTGCAGTTTGAAGAATTAGGAAAGAGGGCTTTCTCTCCCCTCTGTCCATTTCGTTTATTTGAAAGCACATGCTTTCCTACAGGAAGCTTTCCGGCATTTCTCTACACTCGGAGACTTTTATAAAGGTAAATAACTCAATAAGTAAGGAATTGTAAGTCTCATTTCACACTAAAAGTGATTCCTGATGTCATCGAGAGTTCCCGTTGCATTTCTCAATGTGTCCTAAGAGATCACCAGCATATAAGTTAATGGTTATTTGTTTTGTATGGAAGTTTGGTAGCAGCTAAGAAAATTAAGTCCAAGTGAAAACCCTTCTATTTATTATTCATAAGTTCAAATGGCATCTTTTTATGGCTGGCAGGACATGAAACTCATTCTGGTCTCTCTTTGAAAATTCTGCTTTTTATTTTCATTTCCCAAAAGAAGTCAATAAGTTTGAAGTTAGCAGATGGACAATAGCTTAGCTAATGACCACCTGATCTGAGAACTAAAACTTTCCTCTCGTCCTGAGGAATTATTTCACTTGAAATTGAAATGGATTTAACTATTGCAGAGCCTCAGAGCTTCATTCATCCTTTTCTAAAGAATTTCAAAAATCTCACATTTCTGAAAACCTTGAAAACAAGGAATGTTTAGAGATAGAACTTTCCTGAGTATACTGGTATTGCAATGGTCTGTCAGGATCCTTGACCCTATACCCTTAAAAGATGAAACTAGTTGGCTTCCACTTCAGCCTGCCCCAGCTTCGGGGAGTAAAACTGGAGGCAAGCAGAGGCTTGACAGGATATGGGGTACAGTCAAGTGCACGGGTATTTGCTAGGGAGAGCGGTGGAAACAGTTCATTTGCCCAGCTTATTAGGCCATGTTCTTTATTCTTCTCCAAATCTGTGCATGCCTTGACCTTCCTGTCCTCCAGGATTAAAATCCTATCCTGATTCCCAGTTCTTTCCAAAGCCCTTCACTGCCTTTTCTACTAACTCTTTCTCTCCAGGTGTGATGTTTTCTGTCCCTGAAAAATACATTTTTAGGACGACATCTCCCGTATCGGTTATCACGCGGGACAAATTCTGCACGATTCCTAATGAGTGATTTTTTTTTTTTTTTACTTTATCCAGCATCCCGCCTTCCTTTTTCTTACTATGCTCATCACCTAATTTTCAACAAAACTTCAAATTCATGTCCCTACATGCCCCAATCTAGAAAGCTGAAAACAACGGTCCAAGAAATGGCTCTTGTCTTCCAGAGCTCTTCAAATGTCAGCAGAGACTCAAACAAAAATTCTGGGCTGAATTTTCAGAGAGTTCTTTAAAGGGTGAACATTGGAGGGTAACACAGGTGCTCCATTCAGAGTGGCCCTTCATACTGACCCCGGGGGCATGGGTAGGAAATGAGTGGGTGTGGTCCCGCCTTTTACCCATCAATCACTTTTGCCATGAAGCAGTTCCTCTGTCCAATACTTGAGTGGAATAGGGGTGCAGCATACCATTTTCATCCTTGAACCCTTTCAATGAACTGTAACGATTAATTTCCAAAGAACACTAAACAAGAAGCACTAAAAAAAAAATAATAATAATTCCTCTTGAGCATAACAGGGATATAGATCCCCTTAATGGAAATGTGTCTTTAACCTTGAATATTTAATCTCTGAACTGTTCAATCAACCTCAAGCTCTCCACAGTGAAATGCGTTGGCCTTGGAGCATATTTGATTTCAGTTTAGGACATGAGCTAGAGGACGACACACCCTTCAGAAAGCTCCTCTTCCTTTCCCAGGCATGGCCAGCCATCCTGGGCCCCCTTCCTTTCTGAAAGGGTGGATTTTTGTTTTGTTTTATATTATCTTATGGACTGAGAAAATATCAAAGCAGAGGGTGACCTTGGAGCTCTTTAGACACAAACCCTCATTTCACAGATGAGGAAACCGAGATAAGGAAAAGGTGATAGATCAAAAACCACCCAGCTAGAATTCAGATCACTCAACTCCTAACTCATTAAGTCATTACATAAATAAGTGGCTGTTTCTATGCTGTGCCAAGCACCGCAATGGGTTCTGTGAATACAAAATACACAGTCCCTGCACTCCAGAAGCCCATGCACCCCAACACCTCCCTGAAGCTCAGACACAGAGAGCCACCATTATAGATATTGGTCTTCACTCAGACTACACTTTCATAAGAAGCTTCTGGAGGCTTTTTTTTTTTTTAGATTTATTTATTTATTAGAGAGAGAGAGGACAAGAAGAAGGGGCAGGGAGTGGAAGAGAGAGTCTTCAGCAGATTCTGTGCTGAGCATGGAGCCCGATGTGCGGCTTGATTTCTTGACCCTGAGATCATGACCTGAGCTGAAACCAAGAGTGGGGTGCTGAACCGACTGCACCACCCAGGCGCCCCTAGGCTTTTATTTTTGTCAGCCTCTGAGGACAGTTTCACTGGACTAAAGGGTTAAAACCTGAGGAAGAGAATAAGATATCCACCTGACTGCTCTCGTCTACCTCGTCTCCTAGCAGCTCTGCCATCAGTGGGGAGGATTTACACTGGGGTATCTGCCAAACTGAGATTGGGAGACCCTCCTCTTTGCTCCCCGGGCACCGTGTGCTTGCTGGGTGTGCGTACATATCTCCTAGTTAGACTTGAACCTCCTGAAGACAATCATTATGAATTCCACCCACAGTGCTTAACATGGTGCAAGGCACATAGTAACTTTATACTAAATGATTTTCAAACCCATTAATGCTGTTCATATATTTAAATGAGTTTGGAATGGGGTTGCTATGGAGACAAGTGCTGATGAAAGCGATTTGGGAGACTGGTGTGCCCAGCGGTCCTGCAGTTCTTCCGGAAGTGCTTTCTGCCCTGTCACTTTTCAATCCCTAGAGTCACTGCATGCGGAGCAGGCACGCTTGGGCAGGGAGGGCAAGGCGCTCCTCACCTGGGCTCCTGCTCGTCCACATCTAGTGCCCAGTGCAGCACTATCCTTGTGCACACCCCGCCCCACCCGGCCTGTGGAATCTGAAGCTGGATGTGGTCATCGCGAGCAAGGCAGATGGAATGACACAGAAACAGAAAATTTAACACATTCATCAGCTTCTACTTTATGTTCATGGGGAAAAAAATGAAA
The DNA here is from genome assembly GCF_003265705.2 of Callorhinus ursinus. Lineage (NCBI taxonomy): Eukaryota > Metazoa > Chordata > Mammalia > Carnivora > Otariidae > Callorhinus > Callorhinus ursinus. Next base: position 14,461,536 of record NW_027397072.1, on the reverse strand, counting down.
GGTTTTCAAGCATAAAAGAATTTCCCATTCCAACGACTCAGAAGAGAAAAATGCTTCACAAATAGCATCTCCCTTTGGACATCAAATTGCTCTGCTGACAGCGGTTTTCATCAAAAAGTCCAAAGAAGAAAGATGAGGGGAATTTACAAAAAAGCACCAAGAGGGAATAGATGAAGATATTCACTGTGTAGGTGAAGCATCAGTGGAGACCTGGAATACTTCTGCTCTGGAAGTTCCCAGTCTTGTCATTGGATCAGTTCATCTGAGTCCAGGGATACAATGACCTGAGTAGCATCAGGATTCCCTGGGGCATGTGCTGTCACCAGGAGGATTCCAGTTGTGCAGACCGATCCGTCTCTACTCCACCACGCCCCACCCCCGCAGTACAGGGACAGATGACAGAAGACAGAAGGAGACAGTGACCAAAAAGGGGCTGTGGACAACAGCCCGCACCACCCAGATGCCTGTGATGCTATGGAGAGTCAGACAAGCTCTGGATTCTCAATAATAACCAAGTTAAATCACCAGTTAGAAACTCATTCTGCATCATCCTTGGCTTCCTACGTCTCTGCTTGTCATGAGAAAATTCTGAGGAGAGAGAGGGTTTTTATTTACTATAAAACTTTGGCATTTTAGGCTGCAGACCTCTGCTGCTAGGAAGGATAAGGAAAGGAAGTGAAGGAGGAAGGAGGGGGAGATTCCGTGACTTCTTGAGCTGGTATTATTGCCCAATATGTGAGCTCAATATAAGAGGAACGTGTTTTGTCTCTGCTTACTTTTTGTCTCCAAGGCTCTTTGTAAGCTTTCCAAAAACTCTGATCTGAAAGTCATGCCATCCTACTAGGATGAATGTAGCTGGTAGCAATAGTAGATTCTTAATACACAGTGATAGATAAGACATGACTTGATTGGGTTTACTAATCATAATGCAAATCAAGGCAGAGTTTTTCCTGAAGTCCTGTTAAGCAAACTCACCTCCTCTGGTTCCCTGATTATGTAGATATTATCACGCCAAGATTCTCAACAGAGTTAGAAAAACAAACACACAGTGCCCTGTATGGATTAAATGTCACAAGTAGCAATTCTAAGAAGAAGATGATGCATCCTATAAAATTACAGTGACCCCTTGCCAGCAACCCATGGCTGACCTTAGCCCTCTCACAAAAAAACAGGCAGCAAGCAGAACACCAGAGACCAGAGGTGAGTAAAATACACACCAGCCTTGAAGAGCTCACAGTCCAGTATGGAGGGGGAGGGATAAACCAGATGTCAAGAAATAACTCCCAGAGAATCCAGTACGAACCACAGTGGAGGAGAGCTTAGGTGCAGTGGGATGTCAGAGTATGGAGCAGATAATTCTGTGTGTGGCAGTGAGATGGAGGGAGTGGTAGGAAGTGCCCCAGAAAGAAGGTAGTGCTCGAGTTAGAACCTGAAATATGTGTCGAAGTAAGAAAGGAAGTAGAAGGGCATTGATATCAGTCCAACTCTTGACAGAATAGCACTCTCAAAATGAAATAATTTCAGGAGATTTTGTTTTGAAGGGACTATTTCCAAAGTTACAGGCAAGAGAAACCACAGTAACCCAGATGAGAGTACGGTAACCCAGGGCTGGTGGATGTTGCACCATTACCAGCCCTCAGCTGGAAAGAATGTGTGATGCTAAATCTCAGAAAGTGACAGTCATAACTGTTGGACATCTGGTAAAGAACAGCAACCACTGGTCAAAGAACACAGACCAGCCTGAGGCAACCTTGTAAGATGAGAGCCAAAATGCATAGTCGGAACTCATTCTCCTCCTTTTAACCTCCTGCAGGGGGGGGGTCACCTTTGGCCCACAGCATCTAGAAGCCAAAGGGCAGGGGGACCCACTGATATAGTCCATGCTGGATGGAGGAGGGTAGACAGTGGATCTGGGGGGACCAAAAATCCACCCTGACATCAAAAGGTGGGACTTATTCTGTAATTGAGTTCGTCTCTGATAACCTGCCTCTGGTACAGGCCCTTCCTAGCTCTGGAGACTGCCTTGCTCAGGAATCTACCTAATGATACCCCAGATCAGGGGAATAAGGCCCAGGAGAGATGCCATCAGCAGAAAGAGTGCTCACAAAATTAAAGTATATTATAGATGCTATAAGATGTTAGGCCCAGGTTAGGCATAAAACTACTACTTATTTTGCATCTTAAGTAGTAGTTCCTTAAAGAAGTGTTTTCCAACTTATTAATCTAAATTAATTATCCTTTTTATACTCTCTAATAGAGCCAGTTTCCCTTCCCTCAGAGCCCTTATTTCAGGCTGAGTGCCATGTACTGTCATACAAGTTACATAATGCACAACTTCACAGAACATCATTTATATGAACTATAATATAAACAAATCCCCCTGGAGTTGTACAGTGCAAAACCTGCACAGCTGTACAAGTGGAGTCCTCTTACTCTTCAATATATATTCATTAATATGATTATTTGACTAGTGTCTATCTCCCTCACTAGTCTATAAACAATATGAGGACAGTGGCTCCCAGTACCCAGGAGACAGTGTCTGGTACATGGTAGACACTCAAGGTTTAATGAATATTTAATAAATCTTCTGAAACCACAATTTTATTTTAGAAGCTGAAAATCAGAGAGTTTAAGTGGGTGGCTTCATTAACTCTTAATAAAGAGTTAATAAGTGCTGGAGTCAGAATTTAAGTCAAAAACATATGTTTTTCATTGTTCCATGTGGTCTTTAAAATACAGTGGAGGGGCACCTGGGTGGCTCAGTCAGTTAAGCATCAGACTCTTGGTTTTGGTTTAGGTCATGATCTCATGGGTCCTGAGATCGAGCCCCATGTGGGGCTCAGCAGGGAGTCTGCTTAAAGATTCTCTCCCTCTGTCCTTCCCTCCACTCTCTCTCTCTCTCTCTCTCTCTCAAATAAATAAATAAATAAATAAAATATTTAAAAAATAAAATACAGTGGAATGATGTATTTTGAAATCTGGTTGGAAGAGAAATAGAGATCAACAAAGATGAGGTCGAGGGAGACTGACACCGGTATTACCTTTACCTAGTGCTAGCTTAGCAGGAGCCTCCTGGATAGTTTGTAAGGTCCTTGCCAATCAGAGCAGCCTATCCAGCCTCACTGCCCTGTGGAGAAAGGGAACAGGCAGGTACTAAAAGGGTCACTCCGAGTCCCTGGAGACCAGTGATTTATAATCTGGTGACAGCCTTTTGCCTGCCTCCCTCATCATTTTCCCACCATGACCTGCCAAGGGCACCACCAGCCTCTATCCCTCCATCTGTCGGTGTCCCATCCCCCCCGCCCAGGCATGGAGCCTGCCGCCATTCTGGGTGAGAGCCTCTGTGAGCATAATGGGACTGGCTTGCCTCTGCCTTTCTGCCTTTGTCTGCAGCAATGAGGGAGTGGAAGGGCTTTCTTTTACTTCTAATGACAGAACTCCCAGGAAGCCCAGTTAGAGTTAATGGCCTGCGGAGATACCTATTACAAACCCAATTTTTCCCCAAGTCACTGACTCAGGAGATTAAGATTTGTAGCCACTATAAAGTTGATATACACAATGTCAAAATATTTTCATTTGTTTTTGGTTTTTTAATGAAGAAAAAAGAAACAATTGTACTCTGAGAATTTATGGCACAGTTTTATCAACCTCTACGGTAAACAGTTTGCTTTTCTAAGTGGCCAACTGCAGACATTTTGCACACTAATATGTTCTTGGTCTGGTGGGGTTTTACATATATGTTTTAAGGTGGGGAATAGAACAAATTTTATTTGAAAGCATATTAGCTTGGCTGGCAGCTTTTATATATTTAGACTAGGGTTTATCAGTGTCATTACTGACATTTGTTTAAGATAATTCTTGATATCCTGTGGAAACCATTACTCAAATTATTAAATCTTAAAATTGCTCCCTATTACCCATTACTAGAGGATTAACCATATAAAATTTAAGAATTAGGTAAAAAACAGTGAATAGTATCAGTTTTATTTGGATCCACCTAAGAATTTCTCTAAAACAGGGATTTGAAACCTTGATATTTGAGCCATATAATTCTTTGTTGTGAGGGCCTGTCCTGTGAATTGTAGAATGCTTAACTGCACATATATGTACCTATAGTTGTTGTTTTTAAATAAACAGAAACATGATCTCCTTCAGGATCATGAAGTTCCAAGTTATTTGCAGGAAAGACAATGAGCACCCAGAAGTGAATATCTCCTGGAATGCCTCCCCTCCCCTGCCTGCCTTTTTTATTGCTCTTCTGAAATAAGCCTTGAACCTTGAAACAGTAAGTCTCCATCATGTGGAACTGTACAAGGACACATCGCTGGTTTGCACCCATCGACCCCCATGCAGGTACGTTCCTAAGAAGCCTATTGCAAAATTTATTTTTCATTGTAACAAGAAAGATGGTTAAGTTTCTCTGATTTCTATACATTCCTTTATTAAATTCTTCTTTGTAAGTGTTTACTGGTACAGAATTCCTTCAATATTTGTCCCCGACTGCAGAGAGCAGGCCACTTTCTGCCCACACAGGTCCAGACAGCGTCTATACATTTAGGACATTGTCATCATGTACTTGGTCCATGCAGCTCTTGCAAGAAAGTCCTTGTTGAATGTTTGGACATCTTTTATTCTGATAGGAGTTTATAGGGATGGAGTCATTCTGGCCCCAATCTAATTACTGGCAGAAAGTAACAGAAGGAAAGTCAATGACCAGACACAAAAGACTTCCATTCCAGTCTTGGCACTGGGAGTTGACTGGTCATTATCATTTCGGGTAAGTTAAAAGCCCGCATCAGCTTCAGCAGCACCAGCTTTTGGCTTCTGTCACCAATGACAATAGTAACACACTCACCTTTAACTACAGGTATTGTTAAATGGAAATAAAATAGAGGACCTCAGGGATCTATGAGAGGTTTAATACATCATCATCATTGTTCTCTGGAAATTGCCAGCAGAGTTGATATCAGGTGAAAAATAGACCATGCTGAGCCGTTGTGCATTCTTTTCAATGTTTGGTTTTAATGTGTCATAACAACTTTGGAATAAGCCCTCCAGAACCAGGTAGCACACTGATGGGCATAAATGAGCAGGGGAGGAAGTGGCGTAGAATGGATTTGGAGATGTAATTAGGGGTCATATTATGTGAGACATTGTAGGTGTGGTAAAGAATCTGGATTTCATCTTCAAAGCAATGGGGAGCCATTGGAGAGTTCTGGGTAGGGAGTGAGCTCTGCTCTGATGTGTGTGTTAAGAGACCACCGGGAGTGTTCTGTGCAGAACACATTGGGGCAACAGAAAGCCCACTTGGAAGCCTTTTCCAGGAGTGTAAGCTAGAGACAGGGATGACTTGAAGGAAGGATTTGGAATATGCTTGGGAGGTGAGTTGACAAGAATTTGCTACTAGATCACATGAGAGGCATAAAGATCAAGGAAACTGGCAGGTGGTACTTGAGCAGCGAGGTGAAATACAAATGTCATTTATTGAGAGGAGAGATACTAGAGGAAGGAATCCCTTTGGGATGGAAAGCAGGAATCCTGCCTTGGTAATTTAATCCTGAAATGCCTAGTAGACATCCAACTGGCCTAAGCTCCAGAGCAGTGACATCCTGCTGATCCTTAAGAGTGATTGTATGGTGACTAACATAACATAATAAAGTAAAATTAAAAAATAAAATAAAATAAGAGTGATTGCAAAAACAAAAACATTTGTGCTTCACCTCTGGGATCTGCATCAACTAAATAGAAATCAAATTGGCCTAGAATTAATTACAGTTATAAAATCTTCCAGAATTGTATTAATGAGGATGTTTTTTAGATTTGGTGTCAGAAACCCAATGGCAACTGATTCTGCTCAATAGAAAAATCTATTGGCTCTTGAAATGGAAAAAGTCCAGTAGAAGACTCATACATTCCTGAATCTGGGTGCTCAGATGATATCTCAGAAATCTGTCCTCAGTTCTGCTTTCATTATACTAGCTTCAATCTCAGGCAGGATGCCCCAAGAAATGGCAAAGATTTCCCAGGGTCAATCCTCATCTTACTTCCTACTGGCCTAGCAACCCAGAAGGAAAAATGCATCTTTTGCCATAGCAGCAAAAAAGGCATTTGCCAGTTCTGAGCTCCTGCCCACTCCTTGAGCCAAAGATGAGGTCAAGTCCTCACAAACCACATAAACTGATGTGTCCAAAGGGGGACAGAGGGGCTTTCATCACAAGAAGAGATTGCTATTGGATCAAGTTGCGTAACACATGATGTATTTGTTCAGGCTGCTGTAACAAAATGCCATAAACTGGGAGCTTTGGCAACAGAAATTTATTTCCTCATGGTTCTGGAGGCTGGAAGTCCAAGATTAGGGTGCCGGCAGGGTTGGGGTGTGGTGAGGTTTCTCTTCCTGGCCTGTGGCTGTCTTTTTCTCTATATCTTCTCTCGGTGAAGAGGGAGACAACAAGCTCTCTGGTGTCTCTTCTTAAAACGGTACTAATTCCATCAGGGGGCCCCACTCTCATGACCTCACCTACTCCTAATTACCGCCCAAAGACCCCATCTTCAAATACCATCACATTGGCGGGTAAGGATACAATAGATGAATTTGGCAGGGAAAACATAAGTCAGTCCATAGCAGAGGGACATTAAAAAGCTTCCAGGAGGATGGGGCGGCTGATTGGCTCAGTCGGTTAAGCCTCTGCCTTCGGCTCAGGTCATGATCCCGGAGTTCTGGGATCGAGCCCCGCATCGAGGCCCACATCGGGCTCCCTGCTCAGTGGGAGCCTGTTTCTCCCTCTGCCCTTCACCCACTCATGCTCTCTCTCTCACCCTTGCTCTCTCTCAAATAAATAAATAAATAAAATCTTAAAAAAACAAAAAAATCTTCCAGGAGGAACTTGAAGCTGCAACAAAAAGAAAACATAGTGCTTCACAGAACTTTGCTAGCAGGACATAAAATTAGTGGTTTCTTTCACAACATGCATGACAGTAACAGGAGCGAATATTTTGTTTTCCTGTTCAAGAAAAACGATGGCTGTTGCCGCACACTAAGATTAACTCCAGCTGTATTAAATAATCATATATAAAACAATGGTAGAAAAACCACCAGGCACAGAACTGTATATATGTCAGATCTTTAAACGGACAGCTTTCTTAATTTTGAAGCAAGAAAAGAAAACGGAAAGAAAAATATTGGTCAGTTTGTTTTAAGACTTTATAACTTTAGTCAGTCGAGCAAAAAATCCAAACAGCTGACTACGAATATATCTGCATTGAGACTTCTCCCCTAAATCCACTCATTTACCGAACATTTCCTAAGTGCTTACCCAGTGGAAGCTGCCAAACCGAACCGGGTTGGCTCTTCCCCTGCTCCTCTCCAGGTCAGACCACATTTTGATTATTTTGATCTCTATAAAAACCGAATCTTTGAACAACTCTATGCCCCCAAATTTGGTAAGCTCGATGAAATGGACCAATTCTTTGAAAGACAGATTCTGCCAAAACTCCCAGATGAACCAGATGCTCTGAATAGGCCCATGTCTATTAAGGAAATGGAATGTACCATTCCAGGGAGTGATGTTGATAAGGGAAAAGGCTAATGCCTGTGTGGGGCCAGGAGGTGTAAAGGAAATCTCTATACCTTTCCCTCGATTTTGTTGTAAATCTAACACTGCTGTTGGAAAGTAAAGACAAAAAACATCTAATCTTAATGTATGCAGAGAGTGAGAGGTGTTAAGGGGTCTGACTCAGCCTATGTTCCCTTTTAACTTCAGAGGAGTCTGGGTACTAGTCAAAATGTGTTAGCCCCCTGCCCAAGGGTAGCTGTCTGCACCCCTGAAAATACTTTTGGGGTCCCAGAACTGGTATGACACCAGCTCACCCAGGACTGGTGCCAGACGGCAAAAGGACTGCCGTGGACTTCAGCTACACCCTGCCCCAACAACTGAGGTCACCCCTTCCCAGGAGGTGAATGTTCTGACCCCATTTGTTTTTTCACTCAAGGCTAAAACAAAGATCATGTGATGTGATTTAACTGTGTACAATATTCGTACACTCTGTTCCAAAGATTGGTGGAGAGGGTTTCTCCCATCTTCTCTAGAAATCTATAGATTTCTCGAAAGTTCTCTTCTCTCAATGTAGTGCAAAGTGTCAGGTAATCTCATCTGCTTCTCATGACAAAGACAAATCTTTGCTGGATGGTATCAGGGGGTCTCAGCCCCATGTCAGAGATCTTATCTAGGAAACTTTCTCTTCCCACAGCATTTTTGGGTGTCTACTATATATCCCAGACACTTCCCATTTTCTCTTGTAATCCCGTGCAAGAGACAGACACAGAGCCAACAGTAGAATATAGTGTGATAAATTAAATAATAGAATATAGATGAATGACAGACATTAGTCTAGGACTAATCAAGGTCTTGCTAGATGAACAGCAGGTAAATGTGACCAGTGAAATGTTAGTACTAAATTCTATAAAGAGAAATCACTCTGTCTAGACTGACTCATCTAGCTCATACCCAAATGTCTAGATCCTCAGAGACTAACCAGAAAAATATATGAATATATAATTCATCCCTGACAAAGAACAAATGGTAGGCAAACACAGGCAATGTTCTGCTTCTAATTACCAGAGAAATGCAAATAAATTTATTTATTTAAGATTTTATTTATTTGTTTGAGAGAGAGAGAGAGTCGGGAGGAGGAACAGAGGAAGAGGGAGAAGCACAGAGTCCGACATGGGGCTCGATCCCATGACCCTGAGATCATGACCTGAACCAAAACCAAGAGTCAGTTGCTCAACTGACTGAGCCACCCAGGTGCCCTGAGAAATGCCAATTTAAAGTGAGATATCATTTGGCACCTAAAAACATAAATAGGAAACAAAATGTTAGTGAAACTATGTTATAATCCCTCAAAAACCCCTTTAAAAAGAATTTGAATTCGACTTAATATGAAGAGACAGGTGAGAAATCATGAGTTGAGTCTAATGGGGGATGGTGAATTCATTTTCTAGAGCTGCCATAGCAAAATACCACAGACTTCATGGCTTAAAGGACAGACTTTGGTTTTCTTACAGTTCTGGAGGCTGGAGGTTGAAGATCCAGGTATAGACAGGTTGACTCCTGCTGAGGCTTCTCTCCTCAGCTTGCAGATAGCCACTTCACATGGTCATCCCTCTGTGCTTGCACATCCCTGTTACCTCTTCCTCCTCTCATCAAGATACCACTCATATGGGATTAGAACCTATCCTAATGACCTCATTTAAACTGAATTACCTCTTTGAAGATCCTATCTCCAAATACTGTTACATTCTGAAATACTGAGGGTTGGGACTTCAACATATGAATTTGGAGGGCCACCTTCTCGACCATAACAGATGGAATCCTCGGTCCTGAGAATTCAACTACTGAGAATTTAACCTAAACATGGGCATTAATATGTCTGGTGGAAAATTGTTTTTAATAATTGTAAAAAATAATTGAAATAATTGGTAAATAAATCATGGTTGATAGACTTTATAGCTATTGTCCTGGTCATTAAGGTTATATAAATAAAGACTATTTCAAAAATAGGTAAGTGAAAGCTCTTCTGTGATTTGGCCATAGGTTTCATAACCAAGGGTAATTATGGGAGATTCACTGAGCTGCCACTAAAGGGAGTGCTAACCCAGAGTTGGGCGTAAAGAGGCGTTTGGAGAGCCAATGCTGGTGACTTAGGGCTCAAAAATGAGAAAAAGAGAACATCAAGAGATGGCAATGGCAGCTACAGAAATGACAAAGGTAATTCCACAAGGGAATCGGGGAATAAATAATTACCAAAGATATCTCTCTCCTGGGAAGTAAATGCTTCTTCCCCTCTACCTCCTAAAGACCTTCAGTGAAGAGCGTTCCTTTGACTTGCTCTCCATGTGTAATCTGTAATGTATTCTATGTGCTTAGTGGTTGCATTGATGTTATTTTTTCCTCTATCAAATAAATTTTTCTTGTATCGACCATCATGCTGTGAAGGACAGCATTCTCTGACTCATCAAATGGGTGCTGAGCAGGACTCTGCTAAGCTATTTGCATCTTTGTAAAAATAGCAACTGGAACTTTGTGAACAGGCAGGATTAAGTATGCACAGGACAAGTCCTGAAGAGGAAAGGGAAAACTAATGGCATCACGGTGAGGATGAATGCAGTTTGCACTCGGGGGACTACAGTGGAGAAATCTGGAACTTCGATCACTCTCTGAGAGCCAAGAAGAGTCTAAGTGTTGGAATCATGCAAAATCACACTTAAATTCCCGCTCTACCTTTGGCTAATTGACAGAGCTTGGCAAATCACTTCTTTCCTAGCCTTGATTTCTTTCTCTATAAAAACACTTCACAGAGCTGTGAGAATTAGACATGGTATGGTGTGTGTCAAGGCCCACTGCAGCTGCTAATAATTGGTAACTATTATTATTTTAGCCTAAAATCACATAAACTGATGAGTAACCACCTGGGTGGAGGGGTGGGAGGACCAGCATGCACGTCCTGGGTGGACGCTCCAACCTGGCCAAGAGGGTGAATTCAGTGGGGGAGGGGCAGAGGCAGGAACCAGATTAGGGTTGCAGGTCTAAACTCTGCTTTCCTGTCTAGGCTTATCGACAACAAAACTTATTATTTTGAGCCCTGACTTTTAATTTCAGTTGATTAAGAATTTTTCGAAGAAAAAAAGAAGTGCTATCATTTAGGCCTTCTCAGAAACCAGCAACACAGTGTTTATCCCAAGGCCTGACAGAAATTAACGCCTTAACTCTTTACTGAATGAGCCAAGTCATAGGTGCATGAATTACAAATGGGAAAATAGCTATCACAAAGCTATGAAAGTTTTTATAGAACCTCAAACTTACCAGGGAATAAGGTTTTAATGCCACCCTATGTGTTAACAAAAATTGATAGTAATTGATGTGAAGCCATTTTTCAGATTCTCACATAAACTTATTCATTTACAGATGATAGCCAAAAAATATGCAGGCTTAACTGTTTATCTGATTTCTCCATTATCTTCAGATTAGAAGTCAGTTGGGGACGGGATCTAGTTGATGGGGAAAAAATGTACAGGTGGGGAGAGCTTCTGAGAAATTCGCCTTGGCAACGGAGGGAGAGTGCTAATCACAGATAAGTAAGAGCTGCAGCAGAGGACCATTTAGAGGAGAAAGCCAAAAGCTCTAAGCTTCTCATTGCGTAATCTTGAAAATGAACACACTTGTATTTTGGTGAGGATACTGGTATGGCATTGTTCCTGAGTCAAGAATGGGTCAAATTCTATTCTCTATGAGGTAATAATAAGAATGAGAAGATATTAGAAAAAATATTAGAAAATATTTTTATCATAGTTGAGATTTTTAAAAGTTGTAGTGTTTAGCATGCTGAGTTTCTAGTTTCTGGAATACTCCTTTATGGGAATACCTTTATCCTTAGTGTTCCCCTAAGAGAAGGAGCCATCAGAACAGTTGCTACTCTAACATTTATGGGCTAAGAGTTGGATATTTTGTTTAACTTTAATCATCTTATATATCACCAAATGGAATTGCACTTTTCAAAGTTAGCCTCACCCAACATAATTCATTTTAAAAGAACAGAAAAAAAGAACACTGTCTTTACACTTATTGCTATTGTTTTAATTAAAGTTTTAATTTAGGTTGGCACATTTGGCATATGGAATTCAGTTCTCTTTCCAGAAGCCCAGGGGTTCCCAAACTAAGGAGAAAAATCAGACCTATTTAATATGGACAGAAGCAGATAGCTGTGAGGAATAAGAAGATTTTATATAAAATGAAATGTGAGAAACATTATATCAATACATAAGACACAGTGCTATGCATATTTACTGTCGCCCTGTTCTTCAAACACTGCAGGGCCCCCTTAAGAGAAGTGTAACTCTAAATATTAAGAGATGTGATTAAAAAGCAAAGGTGATTCTCCAAGGTCTAATAAGTTTGAGAAACACTGAGTTAAAGCGAATTAGGGCTTCTTTATTACCAGGCTTTGCAGCACCGTCAATGAGTTAATAGGAATTGGAAAGCTCTTGAAGGGGGATAGAACAGATAGGCAACGTCTCCCAAACTTACTAGGTCATGGAACATTTTTCCCGAGGAGCGTATTTTGGGACCAGTGTTTGGCAGATGACCCATCGGAAAACCAGGAAGCCAGGCTGTGAAGGATACTAAGGCGGTGAAGTCACAGGCTTGGCTGGTCGGAGGCTCACAGTCTGAACTGATGATAAGACAAAGACTCAGTAAGTATGAGAAGAAGAAACCACAACTTTTCTGAGATACGGACAAAGTTCTGAGCGAGCTCTCAGTGACATTTATTGAGCACAAATTTAAATGAACCGAGTTGATAGTTTCTCAACTATGAACGGCAAGTTTTCTTTTTAAAAGTACGATTATCACTCTTTGCCAAATACTTTACAAATATGATATTCAATCTCACAGAAACTCCACAAGGAGGGAACTATTTTTCTTACTATTCCTGAAACTGATTTCTAGAGGTTTGGAGTCTCCTGATAATCTTAGGCATCCCCTCCTTGGAAAACACGGGATCTGATCCCAGACCTGCCTGGTGCTAGAGCTGTACGTCTATCCAGCCCAACCTGCCAAAAAGGTGGTATTTTTTTCTAAAATACACTCACACAATTAAAATATATTTAAGTATAGGAAAATACAGAAATACCAGGCAATAATATTGAACGATTCCAGCATGACCAAGAGAAAATTTCTTTACACTGAAGTTGAGGGTTTAACCGTGAGACAAGACAAAACAAAAAAACAACCTTTAAGGTCTGTTTTCCAGGAAAATGCCAAAATAAGGGGAAAAATGAAGTCCGTAATATTGATACACTTACAGTCAGCCTATAGGGAGAAGGAGAGGAGTAGAATACAGATACCAATGAGAGCTTTGAAACATGTCCAGTCACCTTTCTAAACCTTGCTCAATTTCTTCTAGTGTTTTTTACTTCTGTGGTATATTTGCTCTTCTTAAATACCAGAATCCTATTTAAGTTTGGAATACATCTATATTTTTTCAGCTTATTCTCAAATAGAATAATTTATGAGATAATCTCACGTATAGATTTCAAGTGTATGTTTTGCCTATTTGCCATTACAAGGTCAAATTTTAATCACTTTGTTCATCAGGAGATTGAAAATCTAAATGTTCAATGTTCCCAAACACTCGAAATCTATGCTTCAGTTTCTCTGTAGCTTGCCAGCCTCAGATTTCGTTGAATAGATTGGGTGAAAGAAAGAAGGACAAATTAAGGATTTGGGCAAGGAGAGATTAGTGGTACTTCAGTCTTTGTTGAATGGGAATTATAAATGTCCTTTCTTTTTTTTTTAAGATTTTTATTTATTTATTTGAGAGAGAGAGAGAGTGAGCAAAGAGAGAGAGCACAAGTTCGGGGGGGGGAGGGAGGCAGAGGGAGAAGCATACTCCCCACTGAGCAGGGAGCCCGATGCGGGACTCAATCCCAGGACCCCGGGATCATGACCTGAGCTGAAGGCGGACGCTCAACCGACTGAGCCACCCAGGCGCCCTATAAATGTCCTTTCAAAGAGATTTTCAATGTTTATAAATCCTACAGGGGTATTATTTAAGATCTGTACTGGGAATGTAGAAAGCTTGGATCGTAATAATAATAAAGTGAGACCACAATTTTGAGCTTAGCGCTTAACACACATGCACACATGCAAAAGCACACAAAATCATCTTAAAGATGTCATATTTTGCATTTTCTACCACAGCGCAGAATGTTTTTATGGTTTTCAAGTAGCCAAAACACTAATATCTAAAACCAAAGAAAATCTGAGATATTGCAAAATTTATTCTAAAACCAATCAATCTGCTGTCAATGGCTTTTCAGTTCAACCCATCTAATATAAGCAGGGCAGGTTGTTTTTGAAAGACAGAGGAGATGAAAGGAAATGAATTTAGCCTGAAAATTTGCTAAGATAATAAACTACCATATTTTCCAGAAACTGAACTGACAATTAGCATTCAATCCTTAATCCAGGGGAGAAAAATGCATCGCAGCTGCTTTATACACATCTGTATCTGTGTTCAGTAAAATATGTTAGGTACTTTAAATCTGCTTATGCAATGTTGGCAAGCAGAGACTTTTTCCTTTATTCTAAATGTAAATACTAATATAGAATTGGTGCAAACTCTAGCTTAGGCAGTATAGAGCCTAACATTTTTCCATTGCTTTATTACATTCAGCTCCACTTGGAGAATGTTTACAATCCCAGTTTCAACCAATGGGTGGCATCACGTGGCCTGCAGTTGGGCAGGGGAAAGCCATTTAGAAAAATGCAAACATCTTTTCTCCTGCCCGGTTAACTTTGCTGATAAGTAAATGCTCAAAACACTCCATAAGGCAGGCTCCAAGATTCACCTTCTACTTTACTTCTTCCTGGAAGCTGTCCCTTCCTTCTCCTTTGGTCCTTTCCCTTTGTTGAATGGGAATTATAAATGTCCTTTCTTTTTTTTTTTTTGAGATTTTTATTTATTTATTTGAGAGAGAGAGTGAGCAAAGAGAGAGAGCACAAGTTGGGGGGGAGATACATTTTTATGTATCTTTTTTCCTGAGACTCATTTATTGCCTCCTGTCTTTTTTTTAAGCTTTTATTTATTTATTTGAGAGAGAGAAAGAGAGAGAGAGAGCATGAGAGGGGAGAGGGTCAGAGGGAGAAGCAGACTCCCCGCTGAGCAGGGAGCCCGATGTGGGACTCGATCCCGGGACTCCAGGATCATGACCTGAGCTGGAGGCAGTCGCTTAACCCACTGCGCCACCCAGGTGTCCTATTGCCTCCTGTCTTATTCTGAATATTTTACAGCAGTCTCGTCTGTGCCTTCCTGTCTCACTGGATGTTCAAAGTGTCATAACTGTGTTGTTTTTTTTTAAGATTTGTTTATTTATTTGAGAGCGAGCAGGTGAGTGGGGGGAGGGGCAGAGGGAGCGAGAAAGAGAGAGAGAGAGAGAGAATCCCAAGCAGACTGCACTGAGCATGGAGCCCAACTCGGGGCTAGATCCCAGGACACTGAGATCATGACCTGAGCCAAAACCAAGAGTCAGAAGCTTAACAGACTGAGCCACCCAGGTGCCCCAACCATGTTCTTTTTTTCTTTTTTAAAAATATTTTATTTATTTAGAGGCGCCTGGGTGGCTCAGTCATTACATGTCTGTCTTCAGCTCAGGTCATGATCCCAGGGTCTTGGGATCGAGCCCCGCATCGGGCTCCCTGCTCAGTGGGAAGCCTGCTTCTCCCTCTCCCACTCCCCTGCTTGTGTTCCTGCTCTCGCTCTCTCTCTCTCTGTCAAATAAATAAATGAAATCTTTAAAAATATTTTATTTATTTATTTAAGACAGAGAAAGAGGGTGCCTGGGTGGCTCAGTTGGTTAAGCAACTGTCTTCGGCTCAGGTCATGATCCTGGAGTCCTGGGATTGAGTCCCACATCGGGCTCCCTGCTCAGCGGGGAGTCTGCTTCTCCCTCTGACCCTCTCCCCTCTCATGCTCTCTCTCTCTCTCTCTCTCATTCTCACTCTCTCAAAATAAATAAATAAATCTTTAAAAAAGAGAGAGAAAGAGAGAGAGTGCAAGCGAGCGAGCATGAGCAAGGGGGAGGGGCAGAAGCAGGTTCCCTGCTGAGCAGGGAGCCTGACCAGGGGCTCCATCTGGAATCGTGACCTGAGCTGAGGGCAGACACTTAACCAACTGAGCCACCCAGGTGCCTCCAACCCCAACCATGTTCTTAATATGAATCCCCCACACCACTCAGAACATTTCTGGATGATTCTGTATTCCGGGTTCCCTACCAGCACAGACGCCTCCCCACCCCCTGCCACCCCACCACACACATACGTCAGAGGCAATCTAGCCTCCAGAAGGTATTTTCCTTTATTTTTTGTATAGGATCCAAATCAGACTTTGGAACCATGAGTGATATTTCAGTTTTCTGTGACGCATAGGTCACGGGGTATGTTTCAAACGTTTGGATTGTACGCACACACACATACCCCTACACACATCACTTGGCACCTGCTATTCTTGATGTCTAAGAGCATAGTGACCTTGCTTTGGTAACCAGAACCTGGTTTTCATTTCAAAGGAAAATCCCTGAAAAACACTAAACCAGGATTGTGGGTTTTTTTCCTCCTAAAAACCATCTATCGTTTAAAAATCTGAACTCCCATCTCCCCATTCATGTCTGTGATGCCCACCAACAGCAAGTGCATCAGAACAGGCGACAGCCTGTGGGCACCGTTCCAGCCAGGAGCTGACTCAGCATACCCTTTCTGTCTACTAGTAACTAAAGAGAAATTTACCACTTGCTTAAAATAACCAACAGAAAGGCCAAAAGTCTTTGAATGACAGTGTTCTGCTCCAGCAGAAATCATAATTCTGACCCAAAGAAAATCAGAAATTCGAGATTCAAAGGTCACCCCCCATCAGAACCTTAGGTCTCTGAAATCCCCTTTCTTGGCAGTATTCTAGGGATCAGATGTTGGTCCAGCAGTGACTACCAGCCAAGAAGAAGAAATGAGAAGGAGAACGCAAATCATGGAGAGTCTGAAAGCCCACAAGTTGGAACCCCTCTCTCCTGGTGCATTCGGTACTCTGCCATGATATATACACGGTGCTTGTTACATGCCAGGCACTGTTTCAAGTGGGTCACATGCATTATCCCCTTTAGACCCCAAATAAGCCTATGAGGATAGTGATAGTACAGTTGAGGAACTGGAGCCCAGAAAATGGAAGCCATTTGCCCAATGTCACCATGCTCACCCTGGCAGAGGAGAGAGTGAACCCAGGCTGACAGGCTCCAGAGCCTGGCCCTCAACCACTTACTGTAAATGATGGAGATAAATCCATCTCGAGGGGACAAAGCTGGTCAGTAATGTCCACCAGGTTCTAATCCTTTTGCAAGAGACAACAGCTGGTAAAATTGTATATTTTAAATGATTTTATTCATCAAGACAAAGACCCTTCCTAGGATAACCATAGAAATTAGGGAGGCCCTACTACATCTGTGGAACCCTACATCCACGGCACTAATGCTCCTGACCAGCCAGGTCACAGGGCTCTACACTGATCGGCCCACAAACGAGCCAAGGAAATGGAAATCAGAAAATCTGGCCCTTTTCACAGACTTCCTGTTGCCCACCCACCCTCAGGGGCTTGTATTGCCCTAGTCAGGATGCGCCCAGCCCACCCTAGGCTCCCACCCACTTTCTTTGATTCCATCCATGTGCACCATTGCAGGTCAGCACCCCACATAGACAGTGCTGGATTTCTTCTCTTGATACAGAACATCCGAATCCATCCAGCAGCCCACCTAAGGAAACACTCAATCACCACTGAAACTTCTCTTACTGTCTTTCTGCCCATGCCCAAAATGTCATTAAATGAGGCCAATTTAATCTCCTAACTAGCTCTTCAGTTCTTACCCTTCTCTCCATCCCCACGGCCACTGCTCTGGTGCAGGTTCTACCATCTGTGTTAGTCACAATCCTCCAGAAAAACAGAACCAATAGATGTGTATAGAGAGAGAGAGAGAGAGAGAGAGAGATTTATTTTTAGGAATTGGCTCTTGCTATCATGGATGCAGGCAAGTTCCAAAACCTGGGGGTGGACCAGCAGGCTGGAGAACCAGAGCAGGACTAATGGCCTGGTTCAAGGTCGGAAGCCATCTGCTGGTCAAATTCCTTCTGGCTCAGGGAGGTCAATCATTTGTTATGTAGGCCTGATTAGAAAAGTCCCACTCACAGGATAGAGGGCAATCTACTTCGTCAAAGTCTACCAATTTCAATGTCAAGCTCATCCAAAAATGCCCTCACAGAAACATCCAGAATAAAGTTTGAGCACATTATCTGATTACCCTGCTCCAGCCAAGCTGACACACAAAATTAACTATCATACCATCTCTCACTTAAATTACAGCCCCTTTATCAGCCCTCCTGCCTCAGTCCAGCCCCTCTGAGCCATCCTCCACAGGGCATCAGGTGACCTTCCTAAAATGCAAATCTCACTATGTGACTGCAGGCAAGAAACACCTTATGTGGCTCTCCAAAGACCTAGAGGGGGAAAAAATAAAAATTCATTAGCTTAGCCTATCAGGCCTTTAAATTAGTAAGCAATATGATGACATTTTTACAGTTTGTGAAAACATGTTCACATCTACTTGCTCATTTAACCCTCCCAAGAAAATCGCAGCGTACAGCAAGCCCTGTAGCCCACAGTGCTAACTCGCTATGATGTTCTCATGCTCCCACTGCACCAAGCTACTTGCCGTTCACCATGTTTACCCTGCCCTTTCATCTGCCCCTTTGCATATGCTGTTGTATTTTTTCCTAAAATGACCTTTTCTATATTCTCCATTTTGTAAAGAAAAAAATACTAATTGTTTTTTTTTTCCCTTTTTCCACTTTCCTTTGTCTTTTGTTTGTATCAGCACTTGGCAGTGCCCACCCCTATTTGTTCCCTGCAGGGCACTCTCCAACCCTGTATTCAGGGGCCAGGAAACCACCTGCCCAAGGACCAGATCCAGCCACTGACTGTTGTTGTAAATCCTTCATTTTCTGTTGTCTCTGGCTGCTTTCAACACTGCACTACCAGAGCTGAAGAGTCACAATAGAGGTATGGCCTTGAAAGCCCAAAATACTGGGGCACTTGGGTGGCTCAGTCGTTAAGCGTCTGCCTTCAGCTCAGGTCATGATCCCAGGGTCCTGGGTTCAAGCTCCACATTGGGCTCCCTGCTCAGCGGGAAGCCTGCTTCTCCCTCTCCCACTCCCCCTGCTTGTGTTCCCTCTCTCGCTGTCTCTGTCAAATGAATAAATAAAATCTTAAAAAAAAAAGAAAGCCCAAAATACTTAATATCTGGCCCTTTATGATAAAAGTTTGATGATCTCTGCTCTGCTTCAGGTATCAGGTCAACCACATGGCCCCGAGAAGCTCCAAGACTCATGCCTATGGGGTCCTAGCAGAACACTATGTCCCAGCCCTTGTTCCAAGAGAGCAGCCTGACAAGCAGATTGTTCTGCTGGTTGGTGCTGTATTTCTTTCCTGAGGATTGGCTCCCAGAATGATTCTGACACAGTGATGTGAGGTGACTCTCATTCACATCAGACAGAAGGTAAGTTCAGGGCTCTGGCTACCGATGTTCTACCCCTTGGCTGGAGTCAGGAGTCTAGCTTGGGCATTGCCTCTTGTGCATCTGTGTTTCTACTATGGCTTCTGTAGTCTACAACCCCCAAGAGAAGTGGGATGGTAGCAAGCAACACTTACCCTCTTTCCCAACCACTGCAATCCCTGACTCCCTAACTCTGGTACTCAGGGGAGGAGCCCACCCCCCGCACAGGTTCCAGACCATGTGGCAAGTAATGGAGGTACCCATTTCCTCCGTGGACTTTCCAGACTATTGTTGCACAATGTCAACTGGTACTTTAATCAATATCCTTTCTTGCCCCTGATCAATGTGGTAACATTGTGCTCTCCCAGATTAGTCATGGCTGGTTTCTCTAGCAAGGCAGAGTGAAGGAAGGTCATTCTTTGAGTGAATGGAACTGCTCTTCCAGCTTGGCCCACAGTCCCCTCACCTATGATTACTGATGACCACGTGTGGAAGGCAAAGGAATGGTCCACACTGAAAGAGCTCACACTGTAGGACTGCAGTGATTATGGACTAAAGAATTCAAGAAAAGACACAGTTGGAAGATATGTCATCCTGCATTTATAAGATTCTAAACGGCAAATTTTACATGACCAAAACTCAGATTACTGATTACATTTTTCTGCATGCTCTGGGAAGACTTGCATGGATGGTCATCATCAACAAAGCCCAGTAACAACCTTTGAGAGAGTCACTGAGAGTCAGTATTTGGAAACAGCAGAATGGATGGGTGATGCGGCAGTGTCATGAGTAATGGTAGAACCACCCTTAAATAAATGATGTTAGGAAACTTCACAGAGAAAAAAAAGGAAACTGCAGTGATGAGAAGTTCTGTGTTGTTTCAATACAAGCAGACTGTGAAGACCAATGGCATTGTGAGTAACAACTGCATTGCCATCTTTTTCTTAGCCTGGAATGGCATTCCAGGTTAGCCTGGAATGGCATTCTCCACAAAGAAGAACATGAAGAGTTTGTTCTGGACCAGAACAGAACTAGACGGTGCCTGGAAACTGAAGAACCTTCACATGTCCTGATTGGATAATAACAAATATGTAAGTACCCTTTCTCTCCCATCATTCTAAATTTTCATCAATAAATCACTGTATCTAACATGAGCCTGTGCTTAGTATACCTTTAATCAAATTGTTCATAGAGGCAGAGATCTTGCAAAAAATATTTGCATGCACTCATTCTGCAGTGATATCTCTGACTGGAGGGATATGGTACTCCAATCAATCATGGGAAGGTCACATGCCCCAAACCAGAGCCAGGCGGGTGAGGTCAGCTGCACCCAAAGCATGGGAATGACAGTCAGGCAGGGAGTGGTTTCCCAAAGGAAAATGAAGCTGCTATTTCCAGAACTGGGGTAACAGATACAGCACAGGCTAAAACAACAGATGTTCACTTACCCGTCGCATGATGGGTTCGCGTCATCACCATCCTATATGAGATGCCTAAAGAGTGGAAGAGTGGGGCCATTTGTCCAAAGTCCCATGTAAGTCAGGGACAGAGCCAAGAGACAGGCCCACATTAAATCCCTAACTGGGATTGTTTACATTTGGCAATAACTGATCAAATCCAGGACCTTAGATTTGGCAAAGACTTTACATAAGAAGACTTGGAGTAATTCTGTCTCCTTTATTTACGAACTGTGTGATACTGAACAACTTAGTTAAGCCCTCTGAATCTTGTTTCTTCAATCCCAAAATTTGGGATAGCAATAATTTCCTTGTAGCATTGACATTAGCATTAAATGACAGTGCACAGAAAAGATGAAGACTAATGTGTCGTTTGTAATTATATAGTATAGTATAATTGCCACTCTAGTAATTATAGCAGACTTAAAGGACCTAGTATTTTATTTTTTTAACACACTCTAAAATAGCACCTCTTTATGTGCCAGGCGTTGTCCCAAATGTATCATAAATATTAACTCAATAAAGTCATGATCCTCCTTTTTGAAGTAAGGAGCCTGAGACCCAGAGAGTTTCAGTGACTCGCCCAAGGTCACAAGTTAGTGAACGGGGTGCCAGGATTCAAACCCAGGCAGACAGGCTCCAGAGTCTGTGCTCAGAGTCTCTACACTCTACTGTCTCTCGGGAGAAGGCAGTTATTACTATTACTCAATAAGTAGCAGCACTTGGTTGCCATTATTATTACAGATGATAAGACTGAAATCTAGAGGCACCAAAATAGAAGTAAAGCTAAAAATAAAACCCAGGTCTAATGCTTCCCAGTCCGTTGCCCTTTCCAACATCCTGCCCCATTTCCTACTCAGAGGAGAATTACATTAAGGAGAAATAGTAGGATTATGTACCTGCTGACAAATGAGATCTGTCCTGCAATTCATCAGGTGTTATTATCAGGGAGAAAAATAATTTCTTTTTCCATGATAGATTCTAATTATGGGTAAATCAGTAAGACAAGATAAGTAAAACTTTTCTCATTTCTAGATGGAAGCAGGAAACATGCACAAATTCAATCTGCCACAGGTTTGGCAGTCACTGTGCCAGTTTATAGAAAAAACAACAACAACAACAAAAAACAGCAGCATCAGGATTCCATTCATAAAGCACATTAGTGACCACAGCAGGTGCTAGCGGCTACAGAGGGCTGAAGAATGCACAGTGGAGAAGAAATGATCTTGGAAGTTAATGTTGGTCTTAAGATCGCTCAGGGATCACAGTTTTAACAGAACAACGGCCTCCTTGGGATTGAGCTGAAACAGAATCACAGACTGCAGGCAAAACCCCAAGGGCCAGGCCACGGTTTCCATATTCTTAGAGAATTTCCTTTTCACTTTACTGTAGAGAAACCCCTACTCCCCTGAGGCTCATTTAGACCGAGGCATAAATCAAGCATCCGTAAATTTTCTGTAAAGGGCCAGATAGTAAATATTTTAAGCTTTATGAGACATGCAGCCTCAGTCCCAACTGCTCAACTCTGCCTTTGTAGCAAAAGCTATGAAAGAAAATACATCAAGAAATGGGAGCAGCTGCATTCCAATAAACTTTATAAAGCAGAGCGTGGGCTGGATTTGGCCTGGGGGCTGCCTGCAATTGGCTGACGCCTGGCAGAAATCCTTCTCCCATGGAGACTCCATCCACGGGCTCCGGCACCGGCCTCGGGATCACCGGGGCTTCCTCCCTGGGCATCACGCTGAGCCCCCACTGAGGGCCAACCACCAAGCTTCCTTCTCTTCCTTCCCAGCTGCTGCTGTCTTCCGAGGGAACTCCATTCAAGTGGATGAACTGTCCAACACCTTGGCCTCGCTGTCTTGACCTACTTAGATCTAAGTGCCTTCATTCAGGTACTTCCAGGTCACATTAGAAAACCACATCTACACCTGTCAGTGGCCAGGGGTTTCACCTCGGATTCTTAACCATCTCTGATCAAAACCCTCAGCCTCCCTAACCACCCTACATCTCCCCATCATATGTCATCAGAATCCCTCCGCTGTGCTGACCCAGTCACCCCCGGCGCATGTGATACTAAGCACTTAAAATCGAGCTTGTACAAATCAACATGGGCTGTGGGTGCATATACACGCCAGATTTCCAAAACGTGGTACAAAAAAAAAAAAGAATGTAAGATATCTGAATAATAATTTTTACATAATTACATGTTGAAATTCTACTATTTGTGAGATGTGGGTTAAATACATTTTTAAATAAAAAGTCACAAGAGAAAATAAGTGTCGGAAATTATATTTTATGTCAGTAGCAGTTCCCCTGTTGTTGAAATTTTGAGTGATTTTTTCATTCACAGCCTTTTTCCCAACTTCTGACAATGAGCATGCATCATATTAATAATAAAGTTAAAGTGAATTAAAGAAAAATAGCTAAAATCAGAGACAAACCTCCATCATGCCCAATCCTTCAGAATACGGTAATGTTAAAATTAACCACGTTTGGAATTCATCTCCAAGAAAGCACAATTTTTAAACTGTTTATAACGGACGGTCCGCAGAAATAATGTTCCAATCAACCATAATTTTGTGTTTTTTTGTAATTTAATATTATTATGCTAAGCATAACAACATGAATGTTTAAAAATACAGATTTCAAGATTAAAAACAACATCTGCCCATGGAACATTCTCCAGAATTGATCACATCCTAGGTCACAAATCAGGTCTCAACCGGTACCAAAAGACTGGGATTATCCCCTGCATATTTTCAGACCACAATGCTTTGAAACTAGAACTCAATCACAAGAGGAAAGTCGGAAAGAACTCAAATACATGGAGGCTAAAGAGCATCCTACTAAAGAACGAATGGGTCAATGAGGAAATTAAACAAGAATTAAAAAAATTCATGGAAACCAATGAAAATGAAAACACAACTGTTCAAAGTCTTTGGGATACAGCAAAGGCAGTCCTGAGAGGAAAGTAAATAGCAATACAAGCCTTTCTCAAGAAACAAGAAAGGTCTCAAATACACAACCTAACCCTACACCTAAAGGAGCTGGAGAAAGAACAGCAAATACAGCCTAAACCCAGCCGGAGAAGAGAAATAATAAAGATCAGAGCAGAAATCAATGAAATAGAAACCAAAAGAACAGTAGAACAGATCAACGAAACTAGGAGCTGGTTCTTTGAAAGAATTAACAAGATGGATAAACCCCTGGCCAGACTGATCAAAAAGAAAAGAGAAATGACCCAAATCAACGAAATCATGCATGAAAGAGGAGAGATCACAACCAACACCAAAGAAAGACAAACAATTATAAGAACATATTATGAGCAACTCTCTGCCAGCAAATTAGATAACCTGGAAGAAATGGGTGTATTCCTAGAGATGTAACAACTACCAAAATTGAACCCGGAAGAAATAGAAAACCTGAACAGACCTATAGCCACTAAGGAAATTGAAGCAGTCATCAAAAATCTCCCAACAAACAAAAGCCCAGGGCCAGACGGCTTCCCAGGGGAATTCTATCAGACATTTAAAGAAGAATTAATACCTATTCTTCTGAAACTGTTCCAAAAAATAGAAATGGAAGGAAAACTTCCAAACTCCTTTTATGAGGCCAGCATTACCTTGATCCCCAAACCAGACAAAGACCCCATCAAAAAGGAAAATTACAGACCAATATCCTTGAGGAACATGGATGCAAAAATTCTCACCAAAATACTAGCCAATAGGATCCAACAGTACATGAAAAGGATTATTCACCATGACCAAGTGGGATTTATCCCTGGGCTGCAAGGTTGGTTCAACATCTGCAAATCAATCAACGTGATACAATACATTAACAAAAGAAAGAACAAGAATCATAGGATCCTCTCAATAGATGCAGAAAAAGCATTTGACAAAGTACAACATCCTTTCTTGATCAAAACTCTTCAGAGTATAGGGATAGAGGGTACATACCTCAATATCATAAAAGGCATCTATGAACAACCTACAGCGAATATCATTCTCAATGGGGAAAAGCTGAGAGCTTTTCCCCTAAGGTCAGGAACATGGCAGGGATGTCCACTCTCACCACTGCTATTCAACATAGTATTAGAAGTCCTAGCCACAGCAATCAGGCAATGAAAAGAAATCAAAGGCATCCAAATCGGCAAAGAGGAAGTCAAACTCTCACTCTTTGCAGATGATAGGATACTGTATGTGGAAAACCCAAAAGACTCCACCCCAAAACTGCTAGAACTCATACAGGAATTCAGTAAAGTAGCAGGATATAAAATCAATGCACAGAAATCAGTGGCATTCCTATACACCAACAACCAGACAGAAGAGAGACAAATCAAGGAGTCGATCCCATTTACAATTGCACCCAAAGCCATAAGATACCTAGGAATAAATTTAACCAAAGAGGCAAAGGATCTGTACTCAGAAAACTATAAAATACTCAGGAAAGAAATTGAAGAAGACACAAAGAAATGGAAAAATGTTCCATGCTCATGGATTGGAAGAACAAACATTGTGAAGATGTCAATGCTACCTAGAGCAATCTACACATTCAATGCAATCCCCATCCAAATACCATCCACTTTTTTCAAAGAAATGGAACAAATAATCCTAAAATTTATATGGAACCAGAAGAGACCCCGAATAGCCAGAGGAATATTGAAAAAGAAAAGCAAAGCTGGCGGCATCGCAATTCCGGACTTCCAGCTCTATTACAAAGCTGTCATCATCAAGACAGTATGGTACTGGCACAAAAACAGAAACATAGGTCAATGGAACAGAATCGAGAGCCCAGAAATGGACCCTCAACTCTATGGTCAACTCATCTTTGACAAAGCAGGAAAGAATGTCCAATGGCAAAAAGACAGTCTCTTCAACAAATGGTGTTGGGAAAATTGGACAGCCACATGCAAAAGAATGAAACTGGACCATTTCCTTACACCACACACAAAAATAAACTCCAGATGGTTGAAAGACCTAAACGTGAGAGAGGAGTCCATCCAAATCCTAAAGGAGAACACAAGCAGCAACCTCTTCCACCTCAGCCACAGCAACTTCTTCCTAGAAACATCGCCAAAGGCAAGGGAAGCAAGGGCAATAATGAACTATTGGGATTTCATCAAGATAAAAAGCTTTTGCACAGCAAAAGAAACAGTCCACAAAACCAAAAGACAACCGACAGAATGGGAGAGAATATTTGCAAATGACATATCAGATAAAGGGCTAGTATCCAAAATCTATAAAGAACTTATCCAACTCAACACCCAAAGAACAAATAATCCAATCAAGAAATGGGCAGAAGACACGAACAGACATTTTTCCAAAGAAGACATCCCAATGGCCAACAGACACATGAAAAAGTGCTCGACATCGCTCGGCATCAGGGAAATCCAAATCAAAACCTCCATGAGATACCACCTCACACCCGTCAGAATGGCTAAATTAACAAGTCAGGAAACGACAGATGTTGGCGGGGATGCGGAGAAAGAGGAACCCTCCTACACTGTTGGTGGGAATGCAAGCTGGTGCAACCCCTCTGGAAAACAGTATGGAGGTTCCTCAAACCGTTGAAATTAGAGCTACCCTATGATCCAGCCATTGCACTACTGGGTATTTACCCCAAAGATACAAATGTATGGATGCGAAGGAGTATGTGCACCCCGATGTTTATAGCAGCCATGTCCACAATAGCCAAACTGTGGAAAGAGCCAAGATGTCCATCAACAGATGAATGGATAAAGAAGCAGTGGTATATATACACAATGGAATATTATGCAGCCATCAAAAGGAATGAGATCTTGCCATTTGCAACGACGTGGATGGAACTGGTGGGTGTTATGCTGCGTGAAATAAGTCAATCAGAGGAAGACATGTATCATATGACCTCACTGATATGAGGAATTCTTAATCTCAGAAACAAACTGAGTGTTGCTGGAGTGGTGGGGGGTGGGAGGGATGGGGTGGCCGGGTGATAGACATTGGGGAGGGTACGTGCTATGGTGAGCGCTGTGAATTGTGCAAGACTGTTGAATCACAGATCTGCACTTCTGAAACAAATAATGCAACATATGTTAAGAAAAAAGAAAAAAGAAGAAGATAGCAGGAGGGGAAGAATGAAGGGGAGTACGTCGGAGGGGGAGACGAACCATGAGAGACGATGGACTCTGAAAAACAAACTGAGTGTTCTAGAGGGGAGGGGCGGTGGGGGGATGGGTTAGCTTGGTGATGGGTATTAAAGAGGACACAGTTTGCGTGGAGCACTGGGTGTTATGCACAAACAATGAATCATGGAACACTACATCAAGAACTAGTGATGTAATGTATGGTGATTAACATAACAATAAAATAAAAAGAAAAGAAAATATCTGTTTTATTTCTAGTAAGTAAAAGAGGAGTTAAGGAGAAGAGAAGCTCCTACCCTTGGCAGCTGCTATACTTTTCGGCTGGACCTCAGTCGGCCCTGCGCCCCCCGCTGTCCGCCAGTCACCGACATTCTGTTCTCTCAGCCACAGCCCGACAGGGAGCAGTCAGAACCGCTAGCCAGCACAGAGTGCAGCTTGTGTGCAGCCCCATCGGGGAGTGACAAGGCCCCACGGTTCTCTGCTCACTAGAAAGCCTGAAGTCAGCTCCAGCAAGGGAATCCTGAGACAGCACGATTCGGATTCCAACTGCTCTGGGTCCGTATCCTTTTGAAAACACTTAAGCTCAGAAGTTCGGAAGGTGTGGTCCCCAGATGAGAAGCATCCGCATTACAGGGAACTCACTGGACTTGCAGATTCTTGGGCCCCAGACCAGACACACAGAATCAGAAACCCAGGGGGCGGGAGTCGTCAATCCGTGTTTGAGCGATCCCTCCAGGGGACTCTGGCACACACTCAAGTCTGAGAACCACTCACCTAACGGAGCGGCTTTGGACAATTACCTAATCCCTCCAAACCTCAGTTTTCCTCCCTGGCAAACTGAAGATAATAAAACCTAACCTCAAAGCCTTGTAAGGATTAATGAGAAGATGGGTATCAGGCACAAAGGAACACTCTATGAATTATATCATCATTTTCTCCCTCGGGATTCTTAAAACCTCAACATCCTCTGAGCAAATTTTCCATTTTTTTCCCTTTAATACAGTTAATTCTTTGCCTGGTGGAAATGATAAATGGACATCTCTGCTAGATTGAACAAAATAATATATAAGATGCAGATAAGTAGGTCATTATGGTAACATTGTTTCTTGTTAAAGGAAAAAAAAAAAAGCACCATATGGATAGATGGAAAGAATCCTAGAGTCAGATATAGGAAACATGCTCCAGCTCTAACTCCGTGCACGTCTCCTTCTGTATGAAGCCATGTGGAATGACAGAGGAGGCAAAAACATTGTAATCAGGTAACTCGGGGTTCATATCCTACCTCCGCCATTACACAGATCTGCAGGGTATGTTTTGCTCACCTAAAACACTTGTGTGCGCACATGGATGCTCAGAATGCACCTCTCTCCTTCCCTTTACCCTTTTAGGTTCATCCTTGTAAGTAGGCCAGGAGTTAAAGAGCGTTTCCACCAGGCCAATCAAGGAACAGGGAGAAATTGTCCCCAGTGCTACTATCCCACTGGGTCGTGCTTTTAATCTTAACTCCTTTCCTCTCCTGTGTGCTTGGGATGTCAACCAATTTTGCAAATGGCAGGCTCTCCCAACCTTCCTCTGCCACCCAAACCCAGACAATAGAGGATGTTGCTGCCCCCACACAGCTGACTAGCAATCAGAAGACATCTGCACCCAGGCTCAGATTAACCAGTGAAAAACATAGCCAGAGAGCCCTGAGTGGCAGCTTGCCGTTCTGTAGGTGCTCTGTAAGTGGCCCAGGTGCCACACACCGAACATTAATGACCCTTCTCGTGACAGGAAATGGGCATGCCCCACGAGACCACAGCCACGCAAGGCCACCACATTCCAAGGTGCCATTTTCTCTGCTGTGAAGAGGGGTCTTCTGGTGGGTTCATTTCCTATGGTTGCTATAACAGATTACCACAAACTTGGCAGTTTAAAACAACTCCCTGTTTATCCTCTTACCGTTGTGGCGATCAGAAGTCTGAAATCAGCTTCACTGGGCCAAAATCAAGGTATGGGCAGGGCCATGCTCGCTCTGGAGACTCCCAGGGAAAGTATGTCTTTGTTTTCTCCAGAGTCTAGAAGCACCTTCCTTGCAGCGGTTGGCTGCATTCTACCTTCATCTTCAAAGCCAGCAGTGTAGCATCCTGTTTCAGTCCTCACACGGCCTTTTGTTCTTGTGAACAAATTTCTCTCTGCTCCCCTTTTATAAGGACGCTGTGGTAACATGTTAGGCTGATCCAGATGACCCAGGACAACCTCCTCATCTCAGCATCCTTAACTTAGTCACAGCCACAAAGTTCCTTTTGCTGTTAAGAGTAACATCCATAATTTCAGGGATTAGGACCTGGGTAGTTAGGGGAGCCATTAGTCAGCTTACCACATTCAGTATCAAGTGTCTTTTTTATGAAAAGGAGAAATCGCCCTCCCATTAGGTGGCAAGTGATAGATAGTGTTACTTCTAATTCCACCAACCCAAAGAGAGGAAAATTGACCCTCATGGCTTCCAAAGAATATTCCTGCACATCTGGGCAGGGCTTAGGCCAGAAGGCAGATGCTATAAAGACCCTCAGTGCCCCCGGGCAAGTCCGCCACTTCCTATCTGTGATCTCGCACCTGGTTTTCTGCCTTGTAAAATGGGGGATGAGGAAATCTTGCTGAGAAAATTAGATGAGATGATGTATGATCAGGGCCTATCATGGAGTTTGTGGAGCAACAAACACCCAACAAACACCCAACAAACACATCTGCATAAAAAAGGAGTTGCTCAAGGATTTTGTGCAAAATCTGACTCTCACAGTAACTCCTGCACAGATTGAGATGCCCCCTCCATATTCCCTCCCTCCGAGCACTGCTCGGGGGCCCCTTTGCTAGGCTGGCCTCTGCCGTAACCCAGTCGCTCCCATCATGGCCCTGCCATGACGCCTTGGTTTCCCAGAACATAGGAAGACATCAAGTCCACTTGGCTCGGTTCTTTTTTCCTTTCCTCCCCTCCTGCCTCAAACCTGCTACTTCCAGAAATATTTGAAGGAGAGCAATAAAAGACCCCCACTTCCATCTTCACGAGATAAACAAATGCTAAGCAAAAAACCAACCAGCCTGGATAGGTAGATTGGCTGCCTGGAGATCTGTTGAGGTTTGGGTGTGTTGGTTTGTTTTTGTTTTGTTTTGTTTTCCTCTTTCTCCTCACACAACTCGGGCTCTTCAGAATTTCAGAAGCTGATAAGCACACACTTCAGCAGAGATTATTGTGAGAAACAAATGATTTTTGTTGTTAAGTTGTATAAACCCTGTATCTGCTCCTCGCTTTCCAGCTTCCAGAATGGGGTCCTCATCTGTCCTCACAGCGCAAGGAACTAGCTACATGCCGAGTGTTTTGTGGGTGCCAGAAACAGAACGAGAGCTTTACATATATTTCCCACAGTCCCCGATCCTGTCCCCAAAGTAACACGGGCCTCGCGTTACAAATGAGGACACAAGCCTCAGAAGACTAGTTCAAGTTCCTACAGCTCAGTAAATGCAAAGCTGGGGCTGCTCTGGGTGACAAGGCAGCAGACTGAGTCACAAGACCACGCTGCTGTGACCAACACCACTCGTTCCACGTGTGGAAGTTAGAAAGCCACACTGTGCCCCTATTCCGATCCCTGAGTTTCTAGCTCTGACTTTGGTGAGGATGATCTCCATTTCCCGCCGTAGTCAGAGCTCCATGGCTATGAGTCAATGATGGTACAAACATGCAAACACAGAAAGAGAAAGGGAAAGGAAAAACAGAACAAAACAAAACAGAGCCACTTGAGGACTGCCTAGAAGGCCTTTGCTGGACACATCCCACCCACCTAGGGGATCAAGGAAGAACAGGACGACGCAGTGTCTTCCTCCCAAGCCCAGAAGCTCTAGATGTATTTGGGGCCACAGGAAAATGAAAAGAAGGAAGGTTGAAAGTTGGAGTGTTGATAAGAGAGAGAACCAGATGGGTAAGAAATGGAGAGAGGAGACCTCAGCAGGTCGGGGACAGCCTGCAGGCCCTGGCATATCGGAACTTCCCCTCACACCAGCGCGGCTCTCCTCTGAGACCCAAAACCCAAGAGGGAGGTCAGCCGGGTCTTCCCGAGCCCGCAACACGCGTGCGCACATGCGCACTGGTGCAGAGACGCCGGAATTCCACACAGATTTAACTTTTACACCAAGTGCGATCGTTCCTGAGAGCTGCTTTGCAAATGGTGGTAGAATGCGCTGCGAAACACCCTGTGGGATCAGAGCACTGTCCTCTGTCCCTGCCTGCAGCTGTGGCGAGTCAGACTGTGGCACAAGAAGGCCTCGGAGACGGTTGCGTCACTCCAGCAGCCGGGGCCACAGACACCTGCACCCTCCTCACTCAGAGAAGCAGGAACCCGCAACCCGCCCTCGCAGGCTCACCGGAAGTGGGATAGGGCAACGTACTCCACACTACGAATGAGAACAGCTGAGCTGACCAGACTAGGGCTAATTTAAAAGTTCGGTCTCTCCCTGTGCTTGTCTGTATTCCAGTTTCCCCTTTTTAAAAAAGATCCCAGTCATACTGGGTAAGGGCCGACCCTACTCCACTGGGACCTCATCTTAACTAACTGCACTGCAATGGCCCTATTTCCAAAGAACTTCACGTTCTGAGGTTCCGGGGGTTAGGACTTCAACAAATGAATTTAGAGAGGACACAATTCAACCCATAACAAGTGCTTCCCAAGAAAAACGAGCCACAACCCAGGCCCAATGTCCTATTTATGAAACGCAAGTTGGACTGGGTGATCGCTAAGGGCCTTTTCAGCAGAACGATTCTAAAATTCTATCTGTAGCCATGGTTTGCTGCTGTCACTGCAGGTTAGAATTAGGTGGGCAGTTTCTAAACAATGCCACCCCTGCCTCAGAACAATTAATTAGTCAGCCTTCCTAGGGGTGGAGTCTGGCTATTTGAAACCCCCCTAGGGGATGCTGATATGCAGCCATTTTGAGAAGTATTCATCTGCAGAATTCCCTAGAACAGACTGAGGCGACACAGCTGGTGTCCAAGACATCATCCTATCAAAACACACAAGCTTAACCTTTCTCCAGGCAGGAATCTCTATCACAGAATTATTCACAAACACTCACAGTAGGCAAGAACATGGCTATCATTCTGAGGACAACCGCAAGAGTTTCGATCAAAATTCCAATTTTAATAATAATCCAGAGCAAGCATTACTTCTGCAAGAAGTTGTCCCTGACTCTCACGGGCTGAGTTGAATCTTCTTCCTCCTCCCTTGGGTTTCTCCCTAACATGGCAGTTGTGTTTCTGTGATGGTCTGTCCTCCCCACGAGGCTGTGTACTTCTTAAGGCTGAGGTCTGTGTCTTAGCGCACTAACACACAGGCTGGGGCATGGTTTGTGAATGTTTTTGCATGAATGAATGAATGAATAAATGAGAGGGGAGTGGATGAATCAATATGACGATTCATAACAGAAAATTTAAACCAAGATGTCAGTAACGGCTTATTATTATAGTAATCTGGAAGAACGACATATTTGCAGTTTTGCCAAGAATAGGCTTTATTTAATTTTATTATCTTGATTGCAAGAATCCTCATTTGACACTAAAGTTAAGAATAGAGTAAGTACTGCTCACTTTTTATACGACTACACTTTCTAGCAAATATACTTTAAAACACAAACGAGTCATAGTGTGCCCAAGGCTTTAGACACTTTGTCCACAGAACCAACAGCTTTCTCCTTTGGATTTAGAATGAAAGTTCATGCATTTATGGCAAATCGTAAAGGATGTAGGATATTCCCAAAATGGAACTCCTTGTCAAGGAATACTGTGAATTAATCCAATTATTCCAATCCAACTTATATATGTATGCAGGCAAGACCTTACACAAAGACAGGATGGTAAACAGGATAGCATTCTAGAATCCAAACACATGATTCTGTAAAATAACAGGAGACCCTTGCACAAATTGATTCATGGCCTGATAGCTTCTTTTCCTTCAAAAAAGCAGGCACCACTAACACAGGGCAGCTATTATGCTCATTTTTCAGGAAACTGAAATGCAAAGATGCTTAAAAATGCAGAGATATATCCATGCACGAATTTATTAAGTAAATGCATTTTCAGTGAATACCTGCTTTGCTCCATATTTGGTACTTTGGGAAGAAAATAGACATTAAAATAAGGCCCTTATCTAAGAGGAAATTTCATTCTAATGTGGGAGGGAAGAAATGCTATATAGTTTGTAATATCAGGATGTTTTTCTTTTTTTTTTAATTTTTATTTATTTGACAGAGAGAGACACAGCGAGAGAGGGAACACAAGCAGGGGGAGAAGGAGAGGGAGAAGCAGGCTTCCTGCAGAGTGGGGAGCCTGATGCGGGGCTCGATCCCAGGACCCTGGGATCATGACCTGAGCTGAAGGCAGATTCTTGATGACTGAGCCACCCAGGCGTCCCAGACAGGTTGTTTTTCTGCAATAAAATAGATGCTCTAAATAAAGTGTGATCATGAATTGAAGTGGAGAGATTGGTCATACATGTAAGGGGAAAGTGATATTGAACAGATGTTCAAAGAGGATCAGGTTTTGATAGGTAGAGATTTGAAGGAGATTATTACAAATGGAGGGAAATCAAGGCATGAGTAGAGGTTTAGGTGAGAATTACCATAATCAGGGTAAGAAGTTTGGTGTTCGCGACCCCGCCGCTGCGGGTTTCTGCCCCGGGGGCTGCCTTAAAGCCCTTTCCCCGCCTCTACCGGTCTTATACACTAACAATGCAACTGTAGAAAGAGAAATTAGAGAAACGATTCCATTTACAATAGCACCAAAAACCGTAAGATACCTTGGAATAAACCTAACAAAAGAGGTAAAGGATCTAAACTCTAGGAACTACAGAACACTCATGAAAGATATTGAAGAAGACACAAAAAGATGGAAAAATATTCCATGCTCATGGATCAGAAGAATAAACATTGTTAAAATGTCTATGCTACCCAGAGCAATCTATACCTTCAAATGCCATCCCGATCAAAATTCCAATGACATTTTTCAAAGTGCTGGAACAATCCTAAACTTTGTTTGGAATCAGAAAAGACTCTGAATCGCCAAGGAAATGTTGAAAAAGAAAAACAAAGCTGGGGGCATCATGTTGCCCGATTTCAAGCTATATTACAAAGCTGTGATCACCAAGCATGGTACTGGCACAAAAACAGACATTTGGACCAATGGAACAGAATAGAGAACCCAGATATGGACCCTCAACTCTATGGTCAAATAATCTTTGACAAAGCAGGAAAAAACATGCAATGGAAAAAAAGACAGTCTCTTCAATAATTGGTGCTGGGAAAATTGGACAGCCACATGCAGAAGAATGAAACCATTCTCTAATACCATTCACAAAGATAAACTCAAAGTGGATGAAAGACCTCAATGTAAGACAGGAATCCATCAAAATCCTGGAGGAGAACATAGGCAGTAACCTCTTTGACATTGCCCACAGCAACTTCTTTCAAGAAGAATGAGAGACGATGGACTCTGAGAAACAAACGGGGTTTTAGAGGGGAGGGGAGAGGGGGGAGGGGTTAGCCCGGTGATGGGTATTAAGGAGGGCACGTACTGCATGGAGCACTGGGTGTTATACAAAAACAATGGATCGTGGATCACCACATCAAAACTAATGATGTATTGCATGGTGACTAACATAACATAATAAAATAAAATTAAAAAAAAAAGTTTGGTGTTAACTCTAAAGGCAACTGGGAGCCATAGGGTGTTTTTGAGAATTGCAGCAACACGGTAGGAGAATTAATCTTTTAAGAAAGTTTAGGGTAAATTGGGGAGGAAGAAGACTGAAAGCATGGGCACAAGTATGGGAGACACATTCAACTATAGGATTGGTGGGAAGATGGAAAGAAAACAGATCAGAGGCATGGATAAAGGATTGATGGACAGTTTCAGTCCAAGGAGGCACCTGAGCACAATACTGTGTCTCTCTACCTTCTAGATATCCCCCAGAGTAAAAGAACGTGGATAATCCTGTAAGAACAAAGAGATCTGAAGAGACAACAAATCTGCCAATAAAACGGCGAAAACCAGCTACCTATAAAAATGTCCTTTTTCCATTTGTAGTTATCATCACTTAAAATTTCTAGTGGTTAGAAGAAACTTACCAATATGAAAAAAATAAGATTGTGATAAATGGGAAAAATAACTGATTCCACAAGAATAAAGATAATTTAAGATATTTTTAAAAAACTGCTTTAAATAGTATTCTCCGAGAAATTCAGGAAGGTATCTCAAGACAATATAAAATTTAAACAGAGAGCAAGAAGGAACTCTTGGATATTAAATGTAAAGTCGAGGTAATCTCCCAGAAAATAGAGCAAAAAGAAAAAACTTAAAAAATGAGAAAAAATTAAGAGACCTAATCTCAATTTCGGTGGTTATAATCAGGCAGGGTTTAATCAGGGAAGCAGAGCTACCAGGAGGGATGGGATAAGAGATTTGTTTTAGATATTAAATCTCGGGGTGCCTGGGTGGCTCAGTGGGTAAAGTGTCTGCTTTCAGCTCAGGTCATGGTCTCAGGGTCCCAGGATCAAGCCCTGAATCGGGCTCCCTGCTCAGCGGGGAGTCTGCTTCTCCCTCTCCCTGTGCCCCTCACCCCCATTGGTGCTCTCTCTCTCCCTTTACTCTCTCTCCCTCAAATAAATAAATGAAATCTTAAAAAAAAAATAAATCTCACCCAGCTGTGTGAGGAGCTGGGGAAGTTAGGGTCCAGAAGGTGAGAGCAGTCACCTATAAGTCAGCCTGAGAAGCCAACCAGGCTCGGCTGCCCAAAGGGACTGCAAATGGAAGGCTTCTAGAGGGTTCTATGGCCAACTTCCATCTGCGCAGCTTCTGTCTCTGTGGGTCTGCTACCATGTAGGTCTCCACCCTGGTGGAGGGTTTGGGGATGCTATTTGTCTACCAGGTCAACTGTCAGGAGTAAGAGCTGGAGCAGAGAGCAGGTGCAAGATGGAACTCATTGACCCTCTGCAACCTGTCACCACATCTAAGCATGGCAACCTTCAGAGAGCAAAGTCTGCAGCTTCATACTGGCCCTACAGATCTCACAGAAACTCCTGCTTCAACAAATCTAACCTAGACCCTACAGGGAAAGGGATTCAGAAGTTCCAGCCGAACCAAACTGACACAATACAATCCACCCATTTCTGAATAGTAAAAGTGAGAAAGGAAGAACAGAAAGAATATTCTCACTACCATAAGAGGGGGAAAACGAGAGACACATGTCTTCAGATTAAGAGTACCACAAAAGTCAAGCACGTTGTATTTTTAAAAGATCCACATCTAAAGCACCTTTGTTAAATTTTGAAACACTCATGATAAGCATAAGCTCATAAATGCTTCTGGAAAAAATACATTACAAGTGAGAATGACTCTCACTAAACGTCTTAGCAGATGTACTGATAGCCAGAAGACAGGAAGGTAATGCCTTCGCAGTTCTCAGGGAAAATGATTTCAAACCTAGAATTCTGTATCTCAATCTAGTGCAAGCACCAAGGAAGGTAACTTAGACATGCAAATATCAAACACCCGTAAGTGCATTTTCAACGTATCTTTTCGGAGGAAGTTATTTGAGGATACTCTCTAACATAATATAATGAAAGTCCAAAAAAGGAGGTAGATGTGGGCTGCTTGAAATGTGTGACTAACTCATGTCTCAAGTTGCAGGATGACAGTTTCACAATAGGACTAGAAACTGATCAGGTCAAATTAAAATGGGAAGTCAGCAGGTTCCCACAAAGCTATCTTCCCAAGAATGGACCCATTTTAAGCAACAGGTAGAAAGAATAAAACATAAATAACTTTAATGGAATGGTAAAGAAGGAATGATTCTTCTGTTAATAAAAGGGATGTTAGGAAACTATTTGAAAAGGAAAACAGGAACATTGTATAAGCATGAGACAACTGAAATTATTAGATTGGGATGACAGTGGACCCATTGGACCTGATTATTAGAAACATTCTCTTTTATTTTATTTTTTTAAAGATTTTATTTATTTGACAGAGAGTGAGACACAGCAAGAGAGGGAACACAAGCAGGGGGAGTGGGAGAGGGAGAAGCAGGCTTCCCGCTGGGCAGGCAGCCCGATGCAGGGCTCGATCCCAGGACCCTGGGATCATGACCTGAGCTGAAGGCCGATGCTTAATGACTGCGCCAATCAGGCGCCCTGAAATATTCTCTTTTAAATAACAAATAGGCCATAGGGAAGAAAGGATAACCCAGCCCATTATTAGATTCTATATCGAACAATATTAAGGTAAGAAAATTAGTATATTATTTATTTTTGTTTTTATTTAGGTATATTATATAAATGTAAAAAGATAATCAAGGAAAGAAAACAACAACTTATTAACTACCAAAAGTTAGGAATAGAAAGAAGAAAAAAATGCACCTGCCCTGAATGTCCACATCTTTCCTAGCAAGGGGTAAATAAATACTTTTTAAATAAACTTTAAAAAATATAGTGCCAACCACATAGAAATAGCTCAAGAAATATTTATTGGGTGAATGAATCAGCCAATAAATAGTGGTAAAATTGTATTATCTAGGATTAGAGAGTAAAATTAACTGAAGGATGAAAGTAGAAATCATTAATAATTAACATATTTCCCAGTTCAAGAAAGTAGAACTGAAAATGGAGAGTATTGCTTTTCAGTCTAAGCACTTCTATGCTATTACATTTTCAACATGTGCACACACTGCTTTAGTTTAAGAAAAATTAAATGATGGGGCACCTGGGTGATTCAGTCAGTTAAGCGTTGGACTTTTGATCGAGGCTTAGGTCATGATCTCAGGGTCGTAAGACTGAGCCTCATGTGGGGCTCTGCACTGGGTACGGAGCCTGCTTGGGATTCTCTCTCTCTCTCCCTCTGCCCCTCCCCCCACCCCTCTCACACACTCTCTCAAAAAGAAAAAACATTAAATGATGATTATACTGTGGTTGTGCAAGAGAATTATTTAGTTTCTAAGAAACACACACTGCAGTATTTCATAAAAAGACACCATACTTTAACTTATTCTTAAATATTTCAGGAAAATATAAGAGTGTGTGTGTGTGTGTGTGTGTGTGTGTGTGTGTGTGTGTGTGTAGATAAAGAGAGAGAGACAAAGGAAACACAAATGTAATAAAATGTTAACATTTGGGGAATCTGGGTAAGGCAATTATCCAGGAATTCTTTGTACTATTTTTGTAACTTTTTTTATAAGCCTAAAATTATGTGAAAATAAATAATAGTAATAAATTTTAAAAATATGTTAAGACATGTTAATAGGGCATAGATACTGTAACTTTTTGTTGAAAATATAGTTTAGAAAAATATCTAGCAATTATATATCCTTCAGCCTTTAAATGTAATTCAAAAGTATTAAAATTTTAAATATAATCTTCACTTATGCATAGAGGAATGGTTTTGAATATCTCTGTATATTTGCCAATTGTGGTATATAGATAGATATGATAAAATACATGTAATATTATATTATTATCATATCATATCAATACAT
Source organism: Callorhinus ursinus (assembly GCF_003265705.2). NCBI lineage: Eukaryota > Metazoa > Chordata > Mammalia > Carnivora > Otariidae > Callorhinus > Callorhinus ursinus. The sequence goes on along the minus strand of NW_027397072.1, from coordinate 14,423,268 downwards.
GTAATATTATATGTGTTTATACATCATATGTGTGTGGAGAATGCAAAATATTTCTAAGGGATATCCATATTAACTAAAATCTCAGCAATTCCCTAAGGGAAAGTACAGTATTTTAATAGCATTTCATTATTACATTTGTTTCATTTTCCTATGCAAAATATATCAGGACACACAAATTAATTGTAACCCTATAGAGCATGTGCAAAAAGTAAATAACTTGTTGCAGAAGGCCCATAGAAGTCAAAATATTTGAAATGTAATATTTCTTCTCCAAGCAGTTTGAAAGTGGCCATGTGACTTGTATGGATCAGAGACTATATTTACTTTCCTGGAAACAAAAAAGAATTAAGTGAGGTAAAAGGTACAAGATTGTAATCTGAAACAAATTAGAAAAGAAAATATAGACACAGTGATAACTACTGAAGGAGGAGACAGGGGGAATGCAAATGCATATGTAGTTTCCTGGCGGTGCTAGGGTTGGGCGTGGCTTGGGAGAAGAGCTGGTTTGGAAGGGAGAGTGATAATTCAGTTGGGGACCTGCTGCACCGGGATATCAGGGGACATCCATATGGAGATATGCAATAGTCAAGAGAGGGTTGGCCCTGGAGAGACATACGTTAGAATCATTCACAAGCAATACACAATAGTTACAATTGTCGAAGTCAGGAAGACTGAAGAGGAAGAAGCTAGAGAGAAGAAAGCTGGCTGAGAACAGGAACCCCAGGAACTACCCACCATGAGGGATGGGAAGAAGAAGAAAGAAGCCATGAGAGGTAGGAAAAGGTAGAAAATGGCATAATTTCCTCAAGGCCTTGGGAGGAGGGGAGGAAGGTTTTGCCAACCAATGCAGGACACTGCATAGAAACACAGAGTCTGAGGACAAAGTAAGCACTATTGGTTTTGATGAATAGAAAAGCACGATCAGCTTTTCAGTAAACTGAGTAACAGAGTGCAGAGAGAGGCAGCCAGATTACAAATGTTAAGTGAGGCGTGAGGGTGAGGGAATGAGGGCAGTGAGAACATTTAAGAATGCCCCAGTGTTCATAGCAGCAATGTCCACAATAGCCAAACTGTGGAAGGAGCCGAGATGCCCTTTGACAGACGAATGGATCAAGAAGATGTGGTTCATATATACAATGGAATATTACGCAGCCATCAGAAAGGATGAACATCTCCATTTGCATCCACATGGTTGGAACTGGAGGGTATTATGCTAAGTGAAATAAGTCAATCAGAGAAACAACTATCATATGGCTTCACTCATATGTGGAACATAAGAAACAGCGCAGAGGACCATAAGGGAAAGGAGGGAAAACTGAATGGAAAGTCATCAGAGAGGGAGACAAACCATATGAGACTCTTGACTCCAGGAAACAAATTGAGGGTTGAGGAAAGGGAGGTGGGGAGGGATGGGTTGTGATGAGCACTGGGTGTTATACTCAACGAATGAATCATTGAACACTGTATCAAAAACTAATGATGTGCTATACCTTGGCTAATTGAATTTAAATTAAAAAAAAAAAGAATGCTAGGGATTCTGCTGGTGGGAATGCCAGCTGGTACAGCCACTGTGGAAAAATATGAAATTTGATCAAAAAACTAAAAATGGAGTTACCACATGATCCAATGATGTCACTGCTAGGTATTTACCAAAGAATATAAAAACACTAATTCAAAAAGATGTATGTATCCCTATGTTTACTGCAGCATTACTTACAATAGCTGAATGACAGAAGCAGCACAAATGTCCATCGACAGGTGAATGGATAAAGAAGATGTGGTGTATGGACTCAGTGGAATATTACTCAGCCATGAAAAAGAATGAAATCTTGCCATTGGCAGCAGAATGGATGGAGCTAGAGGGTATAATGCTAAGTGAAATAAGTCAGTCGGAGAAAGACAAATACCATATGACTTCACTCATATGTGCAATTTGAGAAACCAAATAAATGAACAAAGATGGAAGAGAAAAATAAACAGACTTAAATACAGAGAACAAACAGATGGTTACCAGAAGGGAAGTGGGTGGGGATGGTTGAAAGAGGTGAAGGGAATTAAGACTACATTTATCGTGATAAGCACTGAGTCATGTATAGAATTGTTGAATCACTATATTATATACCTGAAACTTATATGACATGGTATGTTAATTATACTTGAATTTTTAAAATGGCAAAAAAAAAATGCTAAAATAAAATATTAAAAAAAAAAAGACTAGCGATTAAAGACAGGAGCAGCATCTCACACAGTCCTCTAGATGGAGTATCCGAGTGTGTTGAGTACAGAACTGGGATTAGAACCCGGGTTTCTGGAACCTTCCTCTCAAGGCAATCCTGCGCCTAATTCCCCTTGGCTGTGGGTCTGATTTGCAACAGTGGTGAGGACAGAGCCCTGGCACGTGCTGGGATGGCAGGCTTCTTACGGTATGGCCAAGTCTGCGAAGAGTTGCAAGGCCTTTCCGAAGTGAGTCAGGGGCATGACTCTAAGTAAGTCAAATGCTGGTAAGACATCAAGAATTAGTGAAATTCCCAGAATCTATTTTAAGCAATTCTCAATGTATTTATTCAAATGGAAATGATGACTCAGGAAATATGGATAAATATTTTTACCAAATCTGTTTCTTTTGACCTTTTAATTTGAAGCCTAACTCATTTTGTTTATTTTCCCACTAAAAGCATTTAGCTTTCTTCTGAGAACACTTAGATTTGCTATTAAAGTTTTTTGGGGGGCGCCAGGGTGGCTCAGTCAGTTAAGAGTCTGCCTTTGGCTCAGGTCATGATCTCAGGATTTGGGGATCAAGCGCCACATCGGGCTCCCTGCTCAGCAGGGAGTCTGCTTCACCCTCTGCCTCTGCTCCTTCCCGCCTCGTGCTCTCTCTTTCTCTCTCCAATAAATAAATAAAATCTTTTAAAAAAATTTAAAAATAAAATAAATAATTTTTTTATTGTATGAAGCGATAAACTAAAACATATTCAGTGAAAGACCTAAAGAAAATTTTAGCATTATATTAAAGATTATACATTTTTAAAAACCATTTGCAAATAACTAGAGTTTTCTGATTTGACAAATGACTTTGAGTCTTTGGGGCATACAGGTTGTCAAAAATAAGGAAATTGAGACTCATGCCCAATCTATGCAGAAGGTAATCTCCTGGTATTGCCAAAATACTTGAGCACTGTTATCAATGAAGTCCTAGCAGTATCAGACAAGCTAAGTCAAGATTTCTTTTTAAAAGCTGTGTAATTTAAATCCTGCCCTTGAGGAAGTAACTTGCTCAATTTAGGGAAAAAGAAAAAAAAAAAAGGAGAGAGAGATTACAAAGAATATAACTGCTAATCTCCAGGAGAAAATGTCTTGTCACACACTTCAAGTTTCACCTTTTTTCCTCAAGCAAAACTGCTCCATGTTCTCTTCCCTTAGTTTTCCTCTCCACATCTGACCCAGCAGGAAACATAAACCAAAAAACTCTGCCTTCTGAATCTCCTCCTTTTCCATCTGCGCTGTAGTCCTTAGGAAATTGAAGCAGACTGGAGCTCCATCATTTCTAGCCTGGAGATATTTCATTTTTATTCAAATAGTTCAAACTCCATAAAGCATATGAAGCCACATCTTCAAATTTCAAAGAATACGGCAAGTGTGTTCTTTTCTCGGCATCATTTACTATTTGACAAATTGCTCCTGAATGATTTTGCTACGTAAATATACTCTTTTTTCATGTGCAGTTTTTATCCATTTGGGTGGAGTTTTTTAAATCTTTCTGTCACTGTATCACCTTCAATTCATTCTTTAAAGCACAGAATTATTACATTTTTGTTGCTGACAAGATATGAAATAATAATTTGAGATACATTATATTCAAGAACCGTGTATTTGTTCCAATGCCTAGGAGTGAGATGCTTTTGAGAAATAGCATATTAGTGACAGCATATTCCAGAAGTAATGTGGAGCCAGCATTTGGAGCACAGTTATATGGCTGCCCATATCCCTTAATCATGTTCATGCCCACCATTTGAGATGCACCTCACATGATTCCTGCCTCCAACAGTGCCTCTCCCACCATCTTTGACCCAACAGATGCTCGCAATTGGTACCTGCTATATACTTTTGCAGCTATGTTTACTATACATTAAAATTATTCTGAGATTCTATTTCACTCACCCCGATTGTCCTGGGGTGAAGTCAGTTTGGGGGCTCTTGTGAGCACTCAGCAAATCCTTGTGGAAAAAGAAAGGACATAAGGAGGTAGAGACATTATTTGTTTCAAATTCTAGTTTTGGCTGGGGTATCCCTCTAATAGTTAAAACAATACAAGTGAGAATATAGCAGGGGACAAGAATCCTCAATACTCTCCAAGAGCAGCAAGGCTGAGTACAGTATGGTGGGCTATTCAAATCCACAATGCCTGATGATCAGCTTTATGTTCAACACAAGTGTCTCAGTCCATTCTGGTGGCTGCAACAAATTATATCATAGACTGGGTGGCTTATAGACAATAGAAACGTATTTCTCACAGCTCTGGAGACTGGCATTTCAAGATAAAGGTGCCACCAAGATTGGGTTCTGGTAAGAACCCCCTTCCTTTGCAGATGGCTATCTTCTCCTTAGATCCTCACGGGGTGGAGAGTGGAGACATTCTTTGAAGTCTCTCTTATAAAGACACTAATCCTTCATAGGCACATGGGCCCCACACTCATAACCTCATTACCTCCCAAAGGCCCCACCTTTTCATACATCATACTGGAGGTTAGGATTTCAACATAGGAATTCTGCAGGGAGGGCGGGGGTGACTCAAACTTTCAATCCATAACAGCAATGATGTGGTGGCACTTCTTGTAGAGAATTTAGGAAAGACCGAGGCATCCTTTGGCAGGGCTAGTATACCTGCTTAGCCTAACGTAGCTCTGAAAGGTCTGGGGTGTGGAGTGAAGAAGAGTTGACCACTCTCCAGGACTTTCCAACCCAAAGTGACACATCTCAAAACATTACAGTCTCCCCACCTGGGCTTGACATCTCGATTAGGGAGTCTGACCAAATCAAAGAAGGTACTTCTCTTTTTAAGATTCTTAACATGATTCTTTCTTACCCAGCTTATTTTGGTAGTTTTGCATTTGAAATCAAGTTCTCCTTACTTAACTAAGCGGCACATTCTTCCCTCTAAAGCCTCTTTCCTCAAGTTCTCTTGAACTAGAAATAGTCTCACTGTCTGATGTTTTTGGCATTTAATTGGTAGAGCCTCGTTTCTCTACTATTTGTTATTCACTTCCTTTTTTTCTGATAGAGTCTTCACATGAAACCCAGTCTTCACTTAGCATATATTGAGCACCGACCATTTACAGAATCCTTAATGTACCTCTTATTAATAGGGAACCAAGGGGCTCCCTCGGGCAGTGATAGCTTTGGAAGTTGAGGCTGGTTATGATAGCATAGGCTTCCAAGCCAGTCATCAGCTGGCCAAGTAGGGAAGGCCAGGGAGTGAAAGGTTAAATGGGTGCACCAGGGCGCTCCTGGTTCAATAGCTCAGCCCGTGATCGTTACTTGCGGTCACTACTCTATGAAAGGCTGCATGGGAGGGTTGTGGTAGTTCAGGATGGAGAGCAATACGGATAAATGTGGACACTGCCACTGAGGGTTAAAAAATGAATTCCCTAAGTGCAAGAAGGGGTGACTTAGATTGACAGAGGGTCTTTAAAGGTATTTTTGTTTTAAGTTGTGAAATAATTCAAATATCGACTGACCACAAGCACAACCTGAGCCAGCAGGATTCTAAATCTGAAAAAAACCTAAAATTGTTGAGTCATTAGGTAGCAAGAGAAGAAAAGCAATGCCCCGCTCAAGGGAGGCCATGGTTTCCTGGGTGTGTCTGCTCCAGATACTCCCCCATCCCCTCTTTCGAGAGGGGAACTTGAGAGAGGCACACTGGGGTGTGTTTCAAGCACGATGATCTGAATGGTGAGGGATCAGCCTCTGAGACCTGAGAGGGATGCTTGAAGGAGTTTAGGCTGTTTAATCCAAAGCAGAGGCTCAGGGACCTATGACAGCTGTCTCAACAATGAGGGAAGGGTGATCAGGGGCCCAAACAGAGTTGACTTATTCTCGTGACTCCAGAGGGCCCTCAGAATCAATGAGTAAAAGTCACAGAGAGGAAACAGGTTTCTGCTCAGTATAAACTTTCTAACATGAATGTTGTCCAGCAATGAGTCTGGGGTGTTACAGGAAATAAAAGCCTTATCCCTGGAGTGCTCCATTATATACCAGATGGCACCTCCCGGGGAATCAGCAGATTCCAAACTTCCTCCCAAGATGCTCACAGTCCCAAGGTGTGGGAGATGGGCAAAAAAACAAAACAAAACAAAACAAAACACCCACTACAATGCCATGTAATAAGTGCTCAACAGAGACAGAAGATTTATACAATGCTCTGAAAGACCAGAGAAGAACACTTCAGATAGGAAGTGGCATCTGACCTGCTACTTGAGGTATGTAGAAAATACAACAGAGGAGTCACCATGTGCAATGACTTAGAAAGCTTCCATGAGGCCTGAGGAGTGCACTGGATCTGAAATACCAAGTGTTGGAACTGGAAGTCGTGGGGAATGAGCCCACCATGGAGAACCATGCTTAGGAATTTGGAACTGACCACATGAGCAAATCCCTGATTACATCCCTATTTTAAGAGTATCACTTTGGCAGCTGCTTTTGAGGTAGACATTGTCTTGATATGTTGAAGAGCTCATCTATCACAGGCAACTAATGCAATCCAGTATCGGTTTCTGTATTGATTTATGGAGCCTCTTTCCCAACTTACTAACTACATGACATTCAGATTGCCCCGAAACCCTTTTCAAAAAGAGAAAAGCAGGATCCCTGGACATTTCTGATTCTTTGTTTCCTGTTTATTTCAGAGGCCAGCAAGCTGTTGAGAGTAGAGACGATGTCATTTCACCCAAACATCTAAACGGTTCTGGGCCACAGGAGGCCTCAGGGTATGTCTAACACATTAGGATGTGGAGAAGGTGTTTTATTTTTGAAAACCAAAGATGGGGAACCCCAGCACAGTACACCAGTCACATTTTAATTTAAAAACAATTTGGAAAAATTATCACATTTTGTTCCAATCACCACTTCTAATACATTCTTCATTAATTGGTCTGCCTAGTTAGATAAAATATACTTTTTGCCATCCAAACTCCTTTACCCTTCTTTTGGTAAAGTACACCAGAATCTGGCCAGCTCTGGGCCTATGCAGTATGGTTGGAGTTGATTCCATGCTCAGCTCTCGCAGTAGCTCCTCAATGACCAGAGCCAATCAGCATCCTGCATTCCCCCGGCCATAGCGATTGGTGTAGAGATGGCTCAAATGCTGAATCAGAGCCACAAGACACCACTAAAACTTTGCTGAGGGTTCTGGAGAAGACACCCTTAACCTTCCCCCGCAGACTTGAAGCTAGAGGTAGGGGATGAAAGGCCTGCAAGTCCTGCAGCCAGCTTCCACTCACAGAGGGAGAGCCTCCCTGAGGATGGGTACATGACAGGAGTCAGAGCCAGAAAATGGAGAAAATGCACATCTGAGAACGTAGCTTGAGCCAGATCCACCACTGGGCTTTCCATCTGCATTAGTCACAAATTCTCTCCTTTCCTTGAACTACTTTGAGATGCTCTGTGCCTTGCAACCCAGAACTCCTACCTGGTAGATAAAGCTTTTGGGGGGAAGTTGAGAAGATAAATTCATCATTCATTCTATCTGCCTACTAAGAAAGCTGTCTCCAGGGACACCTGGGTGGCTCAGTCATTAAGCGTCTGCCTTCAGCTCAGATCATGATCCCAGGGTCCTGGATCAAGCCCCGCATCGGGCTCCCTGCTCAGTGGGGAGTCTGCTTCTCCCTCTGCATGCTGCTCTCCTCCCCCCCCCCCCGCTTATGCGCTCTCTTGCTCTCTCTCTCTGACAAATAAATAAATTAAATTAAATCTTAAAAAAAAAAGAAAGCTGTCTCTGCAGTTAAATTATTTTTTGCCAAAAAAACTTACCTGGTTGACATTTTCCTAGTTCTGCTTTGTGAAGGTGCACAGAAAGTACATTTTCTAACCTCTGCATCATGCTCCCCCTACATCATGAGACTTTGCTGGCCCTTATGCTATCTTGAAGAGTAGACATTTGTAGGTTTGTCATTCTGTGTTAATGGGCCTTGGCTGTCCAGTAAGAGGGCAATTTCTTGCTTATCTTTGGATATCCCACAGCTCTTAATACAGGGCCTGGCATGTAGCAGGTGCTCAATAAATGTTTGATAAGGTAATTTGCATTCAATTACCATTTCATGTACAGTGCCCTTCCAGGTCATACAAAATCGAATTTTGAGTTGTTCTGGCAGTGTCATTCTTTCAAAAAAATCAATAGAAATAAATATGAAATTAGTGAAAACATTTCCTTCTGAATCACTCATGGGATTCTGCAGGACTGACAATCCCATGTGTAATAGAACAAGACACGTATTTTGAAAGGAAAAGTGAGTATCTGTAAATGGTATTTTAAAGATCTAGACAATGTTGAAGAAAAGTCTTCAGTTATATTTTCATAGAACTAGGAACTCATATTTTGTTAAGAGTGAAATGTAATCCTGAACACAGAGATACACAAAAATAATAGTAATCCGTTGTATCTGATTCAAAAGATCAAGGCAAAGGACAATTATTGAATGGATTAACATAATTTACTTCCTCTTCCTTCACCACCATTTTAGCTCTTTTTCGGTAAAATCATGTCAATTAATTGTCCTGGTGTCCCACTGTCACCATGGAAATCTAGCACCTTGCATACTGTCTGCATATTTCTGGTGCTCAGGGAATGTTGATTGAACTAAAAGAGAGGAAAGAATTCCTATGCATTTAGTATGTGTCAAGCACTTTTTAAAGATGTTTTAATTTTTTATCTCATTTAATCTTTATGACAATCCTTTTATTCATCCATTCATCCATTTATTCATCATTCAGTACATATTCCTAATAGCCCACTCTGTGATAGACCAGTGAATAGCAGAATCAGATTGTACTCCATGACTCTTGGTTCCAAAGTCTTCATCATTTCCTCCCCACCTATTAGGCAGGTGCCCTAGTGTAGGGAAAAGAATAGCAATGATTTTAAGCACAATAGAAATCTTTATGCTGGAAGACTAAAAGCCATACTGGTGAGCATCATTGATGTGTGTGGACTGGGGCAAAGACTGACAGCCCTGAAGCCTGAATTCCAGAATCTTTATTAGCTTGTCATGACTTCCCAGGTTTCTCTCTGAGTAAGTTAGATTAGTGAGGATTTGTATGTTTGGTCTTAGCATCTTAAGTCTTTTATATGCCAACCTTAAGAAATAGAAAATAATTTGCATTTGCTCTTTTGATTTCTTCAGCAAGTATGAGCATTTCCAAATAAAGGCAACTATCATCTTTTGGGTGTTTATGACACACCAGAAATAGTGAAAATTTTGTTGCATGCATCATCCCATTTAATCCTCACACATCTCTGTGAGGTCAATACTACCAGTCGAAATTTTATATAGCTGAGAAAATTGAGGCCTTACCATGTTAAATTTACATTAATGGGCACATAACCAGTAAAAAAGCCAACCTAGGGGAGTTTTTCCAGTGTCTCCTTGACCCATCTAATACTGTGTACTGTATTAATTTGCATAGCATTCCTCAAAACTGCCAACCTCTTTTTCAAGTGCCATGTTAGCCTAGCCCATGTGAATTGGCCCAAATTCTGAATGAATGGGGTCCAAATTACTGGCATTTTCTTATATAGATTTTTTTCTTAAAATAGTTTGGGTCAGCTTCCACAGGGCTGGTTTGGGCAGCCAAAAAGCAGTGAAAGAATCAAATATGATTAGCCAAGAGATCCACTCTTCTTTACCTACGTGTATAAGTCACCTTGGGCTGTCCTAATAGAAGACTAAAGACTGAGTGTCTTAAACAATAGAGAATCATTTTTTTTAAAGATTTTATTTATTTATTTATTTATTTATTTATTTATTTATTTGGGGGGGGCAGAGGCGGAGGGAGAGGGACAAGCAGACTCCTCACTGAGCAGAGAGCCCAGTGTGGGGCTTGATCTCATGATCCTGAGATCATGACCTGAGCCGAAATCAAGAGTCAGACACTTAACCGACTGCACCACCCAGGTGCCCCAATAGAGATTTATTTTATCACGGTTCTGGAGGCTGGACGTTCAAGATCAAGGTACCAGAAAATTCAATGTTTAGTAAAGCTTCTCTTCCTGACTTGTAGGCTGCCTTCTCACTTTGTCCTCACATGGCTTCCTTATGCCAGCTTGGAGAGAGAGAGAGAAAGAGATGGAGAGAGAGAGTGTGCATTCTGATGCCTCTTCCTCTTCTTATAAGGACACCAGTCCCATCAGATTAAGATTCCAATTTTATGACCTCACTCAACCTTAATTACATCCTTATAAGCTCCATCTCCAAACCAAATCACATTGGGGGTTAGAGATTCAATACATGAATTTGTGGGGACACAATTCGGTCCATACCATGAGGCCAGCATCCTCTTCACTGAAGAGGTCAGTTTCTGATGGGACTTGGAGATGTCAAAACAAAACAAGAAAGGATATTTACCTTCCTCACCCAGAGCGAGATCAAGGACCAGAGGCTTTAAGCAATGAAACCAAATCTTCTGCCTGAAAATGGTGTTATGCCTGTGACAAAGAGGAAGCCATCTTTCTTAATAAAGGCCAATGAAGACAAAAGATAGCATTTAAATAAACAAATGAGGGAGCAGTGAGAGCAGACGATTCGACTGGAAGATACAAGCAGTTAATGTGACCACTGTACAGCTTCATCCACTTCTCACTTTCTCCAACATTGTCACCTCTTTCCAAAATCCCCTCCATTCCTCTCTGGGATGCCACAACAGATTCTCCCCTGGTTTCTTGGGCTTCCAGGCTCCACGTCCAAACCACTCCTAAATGGCAACCAGAGTGATAGGTTTACAGACAAAATAATCATATTATCCCCCTGCTTAAAAATCCCACAGTGTTCTCTAACTTCTCTTTTGATAAAGACCCACATTCGTCTCATAGAATTTTCTTCAAGGCCCAGCATAACTCAATATTGCCTATTTCGCCAGCCTCCGTGGGACTCTGACCACCCTCGCGCTTCGTCTCCAGCCCCAGCTGTTTTCTGGTTCTTCAGGCTCCCTACACGAGTCTGGGTCCTCAGTTAGAAGCTCCCTTGGCCTCCTGCACTTACTTAGCACTGTTGCAGGTAAATACTTAGCTCTGTGATTGTCTGCCACAGACATCAGTTCTATGAGGCCAGGGATGCTCCTGACCCACAGCACAGTGCTTAGTGAGCAAGCCTCGATGAGTATTTGTTGAATAGATGACTCCAAGTAGAAGGAGATTTTGCTGCCAAATTAGAGAACCTAGATTTTCATGTTTTTGAATGAAAGAAGCCACAAAAGATTTCTGAACTTGGAAATAACATGCATAAAAGTTTTCACCAGTTTTCCCCAGAATATGGCTGAGGGAATTCAGCACAACATTTGCCATTAACACTCCAGATATTTCCAGGGTGGAAGATCTCAGAGGTTAAGAAAAGGCAGCTGAAAATGCAGAGGCTTTCCAATAACATTCTTCAGAGCCACTGTGACCCACCCTGTCTGAAGAAGGAGATGGAAGTTGGAGGATAGTGAATTCTGTGGGCTCTGCCACTGCTTTAGAAGAACCTGCCCCAGAAGAAGGAAAATTTCTGACATTCGGGCTGGATAGACCTTTGAGGATGAGCTGAGCCAAGGGCCATATCTCAGGAAGACTCAGCAGCAGGAAACTTAAAAATCCATGCAGTCTAGGATTTATTTCTAGAGACTGTCACAACACATAACTAGTGGGGGTGGGGGTTGCACAAACATGTATTTATAGACGGTCAGTGTAAGTGTAAAGAATGTGTGCACGAAGGTTTTTCTGTCCCATTTATCTTGAGGGGTCACTCAGGAGCTAAAGAACATGATGTTGCTTCCATTCAAGGGAGTTGGGTTAGGAAAAAAAAAAAAAAAGAAAGCAGACTGAATTCACTCCAAAATCCGGTTTTATTTTCAAGGCCATCTGTGCACAGACATACCCCAGAGGCAATAAAAAGCTACATTATTCTTCATTATTGTCCTGGAAGAGTACTCTGGCTTAATAAGGGAGCCCTGATTTCATAAATGGAAAGGAACAACAGTTCCCTGGGATGGAGAATTAACTTGCTTTTCATAAATAAATGAATTTTCTCCCTGAGTAAACTTTGCTGAAGTAATTCAATGTCTTATTTTTTACACAATACTAATATTCTAATATCACAAAATGCTGTCTCTGGTTAATTCTGTGGCTTTCCCTATCTGAAGTTAAATTTCTATTTTACTAATTTATAAAAATTTGATTTGGTTAGCTTGTGAAAACCTTGCTTAAATATTTCTTTTTTTATCCTGGGAATAATTTTTTGAGATGAAGCAAAGTCATTGAGTGAAGGGGGAAGTTGTTCGCATGGCTCTGGGGCCATCTCAGAAGCTTCTGCTCTCGTCCAGAATGAGATGACCCTGCACAGCCTTCTGGAACATGTACTAAAGGTCTCTAATTCCCATACCCTTCGCCAGAGGAAACCACGTGTTAATATTTCCTTTAGTTTGGGAACTGGATCCCTAATACCCAATTTCAATTTTGCAAAAGCATTTTTTTCAGGTGTAGAGTTGTTGGAATGTTTGGGTGTACATTTCAGACATTGTAGCACAAGGTCTATTTTCTTTCTACCTGGACCATGTGACCAGGATAAGAAGGGACCCCATGAAATAGCGTTCTGCTACAAGCCGTCCAGTCCTTACAGAAGCTGCACCCCCTTCTAAACTCCCCATGTGCTCCCAAGCAGCGTCAGGGCTGCACAGTGACCCGTGAGTGACCAGAGGACAAAGTCTGAGGTGGGGGTGGGGGAGACATCCTAGCAATTGTGTATAGTCAGGGTCAGCTGTGCAGGAAGAGCTGTGGGATCAAGGCCAAGAGACCCAAGTCAATACCTAACCCAGTGCAGTATCTCTGGAAAGCCATTTAAACTCACTACACCTCGGTTTTCTTACCCATAGAACAGACACACTCCTCCATCCAAAGTAGGCTGCCAGGATCCAGGGAAGTGATGGATATGCACACACTTAGCAAATTACAGAGCACAGTTGTGAAGCTTCAGGACGACTGCCCAGCACAGAACCTGACACTTCTGAGACAGAAAGTTCCATGAAGGCAAGAGCTTTCTCATTCAGCCAGAAGTCCCTGGACTCACCAAAGGTGGCAACCAGCATATGGAAGGCAGTAGATGAACCCTTGGTGAATGAAGGTATGAAGGAATTCTTGACCATAACAGATGCTCAGTTAATATCAGTTTCCTCCTTTGTCTCCATAAGGCTAAAAATGGTGCCTTGCATTGAGTGTTTTAAAAGTTCTGCTGTTTGGTTAACAGATGTTAGTACATCATGTCCTTCTTCCTCCGGGGCTTTCCAATTTCCCCGGTGAATAGTTCTATAAAACCCCAAGTGCCCATTCTGAGACTGGAGTTTAGGTTTCAGAGAAACATTAGGGCAAAGGCTTCTGTGGGACCTGGCGAGCCATAAACAAAGTCTTAGTGCACCTAGAACAACAACTGGCCTCCCGTGAGAAGAGAGCAGGAGGAAAACAGTCAAAGAAAGAGGCCAGGTGTAGAGCAGGGTTGTGGGAGGCTAGAGATCCTGTACCCGCAGTTCCTGGGAAGCTCAAGCCTGGGGGGCCGAAAAGACAGAAAAAGCATGGGGCCAAGAAGGAGGGGAAGCAAATGTATTCCTGGCTCCACAGAAGTTCACCCATGGAGTGTTGACTTTTCAGCTTCCCCTCTCTGGCAAGCCTCAACCTGATCCAGCACCTGCCTATGCTCCAGCTTTTCACTTTCTCCAATCCACCAGGCTCTTTTCCACCCCAGAGCCTTTGCACTTGCCATACTTTCTGCCAGGACTTCACTGCCCCCTTTGATTTCTTTCTGTGTCTTCTTGTTGTACAGATGTCAGCTCCCTAAAGAGACCTTCAGGTTTAGGTGCTCAAGCTTAGGTGCCAAGGTGATCCTGCAGCATCTCGTGCAACAGGGAAGACGTGGGAGGGAGGCCCACAGTATAGGTGACCAGGTATTCCCGCAAGTGACCAGAGGGGCCGGGAGCAGCTTCCCCAGTGAGCGCAGCCATCCACAGCATCCACAGAGCTGGCAGGACCAGCCCCAGGGACTGTGGGAGCAGTGCAGCCAAAGCCAAGGCCACTCTGGCCAGAAAGCCAGGTGCATAAATGAGAGCTGGTGCAGAAGTGTCTTGGGTTTTTACTCTTGAGATAATTTTATTAATCAAAACTCCTAAAATTCCATAATTTTATGGGTGAGATAACGTGGCAGAATGGAAAGAGTAGAGAACTTTGATCCCGTTCTGGTTCAAACCCCAGCTCTGGACTATACTCTATAGCCCTGTGACTTGGAGTGAGTCACAGTGTGGATTCTGGCTTCTCCATTTCAAAATGAGAGTGATGATATGTACCTCCAGGAGTGGGCTGGAGACTAGAGATTAGATAGGTAATTACACACACACACATGCACACATATATACATATATAGATATCATATACATAAACACACAGAGATAGAAATTATACACATGTATGTATATGTATATTGACGCATATATATGTCTAGTACAGTGATTGGCACAACATGCATGCTCAGTGACACTGAAATCAGAATCAGATGGGAGTTGACATTTAGCAGGCAAGAGTGATCTTTTTTTTTAATTTAAATTCAATTTAGTTAACATATAGTGTATTATTAGTTTGAGGGGTAGAATTTAGTGATTCATCAGTTGCGTATAACACCCAGTGCTCATTCCATCAAGTGCGCTCCTTCGTGCCCATCACCCAGTGACCCCATCTCCCCACCCACCACCCCTCCAGCAACCCTCTGTTTCCTAGGGTTAAGAGCATAGGCGAAGGGAAGGAAAAATAAAATAAGATAAAAACAGAGAGGGAGACAAACCATACAAGTGATCTTTAAACATAATCATGCCATTCCTCTGCTCAGAACTTCTAGTGGTTTCCCACTGCAATCAGAATAGCACAATCCATTGGGCACCTGGGTGGCTCAGTCGGTTACGTGTCTGCCTTCACCTCAGGTCATGATCCCAGAGTCCTGGGATCGAGCCCCACGTCAAGCTCCCTGCTCAGTGGGAAGTCTGCTTCTCTCTTTCTCTGCCCCTCCCCCCCACTTGTGTGGGCATGCTCTCTCTCTCTCTCTGACAAATAAATAAATAAAATCTTAAAAATAAAAAAAGAGTAACACACAAACACTCCTTCCCCTATCTGGCAAGGCTCAACCCGATCTAGCCCCTGCCTACTCCTAAGACCTATGCTCCAGCTTTTCACTTTCTCCAATCCACCAGGCTCTTTTCCACCCCAGAGCCTTTGCACTTGCCATACTTTCTGCCAGGACTTCACTGCCCCCCTTTGATTTCTTTCTGTGTCTTCTTATTGTACAGATGTCAGCTCCCTAAAGAGGCCTTCAGTGATGCTCCAGTTTAAACTATTCCCTGAAATTCCCTCCTATTTTGACTGTTTTCACAGTGCTAACCTTTATCTTAAATCAACATGCATACTGACGTGGCTCTTTGTTTATTACCATCTCAGCCCATTGGAACACAAGCTCCCTCAGAGCCTTCATCTTCCCTTGATGTATAGAGCTTAGAACAGGGCCTGGAACCAAGTAGGGACTCCTTAACCACCTGTTAAATGAATGAACTAGTGAACTTCCAGAGTCAACCACATTCTCTCCAACTCTGGGGATATGGTGGCTGCCCAGAATCTCCGGAGTGAAGCAACATGCAGGACTGATTGCAGCCGGAAGGCACTTCTCACTTCAGGAGACCACATGCTGGGCTGCGACCTGAACAGGAACAGTGTAATTGGAATAACTAATCACTATGAGCAAGATCTTGAGAGATTTGAATCTAAAAGATTTACAAATGTTTAAAACTGATGCCAAAAGCAAGTTCAACCCATAGACATAATGTAGGTGGTCTAGATATCTCATCTGATTTTGACATATTTCTCTGTCCTTTCATCTAGTCAACATTAACTGAGACCAAACAATGTGCTAACTTCTGTGTTTGTTTCCGTCTCAAAGTTCTTCCAAAAGAACTCCTCATGTATTATTTCAAGTGACTTCTGAACACAGTTCCCTGACTATTCATCATTAAAAGGATAAGTCTGAAGATAAACAGAACTGCAAAAAAATATATTCAGAAGAAAAAGCCCTTGTATGTAGCCAACCCTTCCACAGCGACCACTTGGGCCAACCCTACTCTGTATCAAGCTCTTTTCCCCCAAATCCCTTAAACACGTGTGTATAGAATCTGTCTCTCGCCATCTTAGCCTTGGCATGCTTCATGCAGGATCGTGGTGTCATGGGAAGAATACTAGCTTCATCAAATACAATATTGGCTCCATCATTTACGGTCCGTGTGTCTTTGGACAAGATATTGAAATTCCCTGAGTTTTATTTCCTTCTTCTGTAAAATGGACATAATAATAACCTCACAGCATTGTGAGAAATGAATGTGAGAAATATGTTAAATTCCTGGCACGTGGTAGCTGTTCAAAACATGGAAGTCACTCTGACCATGACTACCATGACCATACCATTATTCTCGTTACTATTATTCTTATTACCATTATGCCATTATTGCTTCCTCTCGGCCTGTCTTGACTTGTCAGTTGGTCCAGCTGGCGGGCCAGAGAGCATGCTTTCCTGTGGCTTCTTTGTCCTTGATAATACTACAGTGACAGTCGATGCTTCCTAAAAGCTTGCTGATCAGGTTTATTTTCATACAACTACAGAGTCAAGTTCAACAAACATTCATTGAACTTTTCCAATGTGGTGTAAAATGTGATACACACCTGCACACGCGGGGAAAAAAGAAGAGCACATTCCCCGGTGTGATTTCAAGGACACCAGAGAAGCCAGGCTGCCCTCTCCCTGTTTTCCGGAGGGGGGCCTGAGAGCACTTGCCTGGAACAGAGGGGGCATGAGGACCCTGAGCCCTGAAGGGAGGAGGGATGGCCAGGAGCAAGAAAGCTCGAGGGCCGGAGGCAGTCAGAATCAGCCCTTATCCAGCCTTTTTGAATGGAAACCGCCAAAGATAAAATGATCGCCAAAGTGAAGGGTGAGTGTGTGGCCCATCTGGAACCTGCCTGAGCAGGCAGAATCCCTTGTCCTGTCAGTACCCTCCAGGTCACAGGAATCCTACTCAACCTGCAGCTCCCATCCCAGGAGTCAGGAGGATATATGGCTTCCCTCCCGCTTTGTCCTGAATCAGTGATCAAATTCTGAATTTATGGGCTTCCCAGTATCACCTCTGCTCAGGCATTGTCCTGGGAACAAAGCCAGACAGAGACATTGGCAAGATCTGATGAGACCTCTGCCTGCCTTTGCTGGATTTTGGTCACCTGCCAGTCTAATTGCCAGAGCCCTCCTCCAGCATCCACCTGCCTTCAGCTTCATTTCCAAAGAGCAACGTGAGAGTGACCGCCTCAGTGTCTCCTGGCAACAGCCAGCTTGTAAAGCACCCAGTCGATCTCACCTGTCATCAGGGGAAGTACTACATTGAGATGGTTTAGAAATTCAGTTGAATTTGGCAAGTCCTGCAACAGGCCTGGCCTGAGCCCCGTGGGGGAATTGGAGATGTATCAGTAATAGCTCTTGCCCTCTGGAAGCATGCAGTCTAGTGGAGAAGAAAGATCTAAACGCAGAACCTGACCCTCAGTAGTTATCTAATAGAAGCCTGATTATAAAAGGCATCAAAGGGGCACCTGGGTGGCTCAGTCATTAAGCGTCTGCCTTCGGCTCAGGACATGATCTCAGAGTCCTGGGATCAAGCCCCGCATCGGGCTCCCTGCTCGGCGGGAAGCCTGCTTCTCCCTCTCCCACTCCCCCTGCTTGTGTTCCCTCTCTCTCTGTCTCTCTCTGTCAAATAAATGAATAAAATCTTTAAAAATAAATAAATAAAAATAAAAGGCATTGAAGTGGTTTTTTTTTTTAAGATTTTATTTATTTATTTGAGAGAGAGAATGAGAGATAGAGAGCACGAGAGGGAAGAGGGTCAGAGGGAGAAGCATACTCCCCGCTGAGCAGGGAGCCCGATGTGGGACTCGATCCCGGGACTCCAGGATCATGACCTGAGCCGAAGGCAGTCACCTAACCAACTGAGCCACCCAGGCGCCCAAAAGGCATTGAAGTTGACTGGAATACACAGCAGAATGAAATATGTAAGAAGATGTTTTCTAAACTGGAGTGGAATCTGCATAAAAAGGTGCTGACCAAACCAAATTCGAGTGGAAGGGCCATTGCAGGAGCAGAGAAGAGGCAGAGAAGGCTGGGCGCCCCGTGCGTGGAGCAAACAGGTGGAGCAGGGTGGAGGCGGGCAGGCTGAGAGCCGCCAGGGTCTGGTGGTGCTAGAGGGGTCTGTGGGACTGTGGGGAGAGGTCAGGCTGGGAGGGAGGGGTCAGATTATGAGTGAGGTCAGATTATGAATGATGGAGAGCTTTGAGGCTCCGTTAAGAAACTTGCATTCCCCAACCGCCGCCCCCCCCCAAGCAATTAACATTGCCAAAGGTCACAGAATGCGGAATGCTCTCAGCTATGTTTTAGGGCAGACACTATGGTGGCTGGATGGGGGTGGGGGAGGGGGGGCATACTGTGCTGCAGGCCAGATGTCAGAAAAAGATGAGAAACAGTTCCTACTGCCAAGACCCTGGTGGATCCCACTCAAAGGCAAACTGCAAGGGTGGGGGGATGATCAAACTGCAAGCTGTGGGTACTGAAAATAGCTTCCGTGCACATTGACAGCCTTTGAAGAATGGATAACTGGTGGATTGTTCAAGTCTCAGTTGACATCCCAATGAGTCTTGGCAAAAAGAAATAGAACCTGGGACCACAGGCAGCTGTGTGCACCAATGCATTCATTTCCTAGGTGCCAGACTTAGCCTTTGTGCTGGGATCGCGAGCACTCACTCAGGGGCATTCCTCCCAACAGACAGAGCCACCCAAGTCAGAGCTGTCCTGCCCCCCAGAGGCCCTGCAGGACGCTCCAAGGAGCCTTGGCACATCTGCTGACTCACACCCTCATTCACTGCACAAATATTTGTGGAGTTCACTCCAGTGATTAAACCCCTTCAACAAAGGGAAAGGACTTTACCATGCTCTTTATTAGTTATTGGATTTTCCATTTCTTGGTGTGGGGGTGGAGAAGATGCAATAAAGGCAAACAGTTGGAAATTGATTGTTTACTTCTCTCCAGGGTAATTTCCTGGCAACTGACAAAATTCGCAGGCTATGAGAAGCAGTCACAGACTTGTTGGGAAACCTTTCTTTATAGTTTAGATTTTAAAAAATAATCTCTCTAAGCCCCCAATTTCCTTATTTGTAAAATGAGAGTAATAACACTGACCTCACAGGGTAGCTGTGAACAAGGTTCACCACTACGTGGAAGCGGAAAGCGGTGCAGGGCAGAACTCTAGGGGGCGCCATTCACATAGACTATGATGTGAACAGTGCCCACTGGAGTGGAGCAATACACAACCTCCACAACTGTATGTGGCAGCCCTGGTGCTGAGAGGATCAAGGAAATAAAGCTATAAAAGCGCTTTATAAACTCTAAAGGGCTGTGATAATCATCATAGCTATTGCCTAGGACATCCAAGGGAACACACAAATCCCAACAGTGAAACCAAGTGCACAACTGAGCCATGAGCAGCTTGAATTGATGTTAGGGGCATACACAAGAGCAACAGAGAACTTTATCACTTTAGCTTCCCCTTTTTTAAAAAAGATTTTTATCCAATAAAGGGTGCTGCTCCTTAAGAAAAAGTGAAGCTGAAATCCACTGCTCTAAATTACAGAAGCTATTGCTTGGACAAATTTAGGCCATCAGTTTGAAACACTGTGAAATAAGAGCCTCATTTTAGGCATCTCAGACTCTAAACTTGGCAGTGACAGGATTGAATCCAAAATAGAGACCCTGGTTTTCATTAGGAAGCAATTGTTACTGTCCCTTCCCCCATCTTGTTTTCTAAATGATCCTTTTCTGCAGCACAATCTCTAAGTTTCCACGGCGAGGCTGAGACACACGATAAGGCCCCCTCCAAGCAGCGCTGTCAACATGACATGACTGCTAGGCAGGATTTCTGACCTCATGCCTGGGCCTACAAAATCAGTGCCCCGAAATGAATGGTCCTGTGGCCGGTTGCCTATTCCTGATGCACTTTCTATGCAGTCTCTCCGTTGGATGCTTTTGAAGCCACACTGACTGTTCTTGGATGACTTATCTCACCAAGCCAAGGAGAAGCTGTCTCGAGATGACAAAGCTGGAAAGGTACCTTAGTGACTTGTGGAGCCTTGTTGTATTTCTTCAAATATTCCTCAGTCTTTATAATTCATCACTCCTATCTCGGAGAGTGTAATCTACATGAAGACAGAAGCATAGTGGGCTTTGGTCACTTGCTCCCCAGTTCCTACTGCAGTCCTGACACAAAGTCAGTACCCAAAATGGATTGCGGTGCAATTGAGAGAACCTGCACATTTATTCTGCAAAGATGTTCTCAGAGCCTTCTATGTGTCATTGAGAGAACCTGAGCATTTATTCTTTGAGAGAACCTGCACATTTGTTCTGCATTGAGAGAACCTGCACATTTATTCTGCGAAGATGTTCTCAGAGCCTTCTATGTGTTGTGTGCGGACAGATAGAAAAGAGACAGAATCATAGTGTGCCAACTGGGGTGACCAATCATGCCGGCTCTCTGACAGGCAGAAACAAAACAAGGGCATTACCCTTGGGTGCTCTCAGTCTAATGTGGAGTGAAGACAGACATGCAGGCAACTACCCATAAAGCAAAGCAGAATGAAATAACAGCAAATACAGTTATGAGGCGCAGAGGAACATAAGGAAAGGAACAATTGAGTCTGACCTGGAAGGGGTAGTCAGAGAACATGTCTGAATGTGTCGTTGCGGCTGAACCTTCAAGTTCAAGAGGAAATTGTTCGGTCAGTGCTACAGTCAGAAAGAATAGTAAAAAAGTGGGGGAATAATCCTTTCTCCTTGCATCTTCCTCCAAAAAAATGGGCTGAACATCAGGGACACTCTGCAATAAAAGACCACTTTAAAAAAAAAGTCTAATCCATTATGGACTCTCATATTTTTAGTAAATACAGTAAAAATGCCAAAACAAGGAGAACTTACTATAACTGACCTAGAAGTTAAGTTGATGGCTTCCAAAGACAAGTTGAGCAGCACTACTGTGTGATTCGGGAGCCAGTTAACAATTGTCAGATTGCAGAGGCGGTAGGCGGATGGGCCAGTCTCCACCACGGGAGGGTCCAAGGTGTCGAGCTACGAAGAAAAACCATGCACCCATTCTTTGTTAGTGTTACCTCTAGTACCTGTGAGTTCTATGGAGAACATAGGGCTGCCATAGAGTTAGGGACAATGTGAGATTTTTAACACTGACATTCTATTAGTTCAGTCTTCCTGATAAATATTTTTTATAAACGAGCAGAAGTGTTGAGCTCGATCCCTGTCTGAATTATGTCCTGCAAGGAAGGGAGAGGCAATAGTTCTAGTTTAGATTAGGCACCTCGAGCTCTCACAAATGGGGTTTTTACTATCTGCACATATATGGTAGAATGACTCTTTTCTATATTTTTATAGTCTTTAAAGAAAGTCATTTTCCAGAGGTGCCAGGGTGGCTCAATTGGTGAAGCATTTGAGTCTCGGTTTCAGCTCAGGTCATGATCTCAGGGTCATGAAATCAAGCCCTGCAATTGGCTCCACCCTCAGCACGGAGTCAGCTTGAGATTCTCTCTCCCTCCCCCTCTGCCCCTCCCTCCACTTGCACTTGAGCTCACTTGCTCTCTAAAATAAATAAAATCTTTTTTAAAAAAAGGTCATTTTCCAATTCTTCAGTTTAAACCTATATTTAAGTTAAATGAAGTAGACCTGAGGTGACTTCAGGAGTAACAGCATACATTGACTGGTGTGGTCTGCTAGTTACCTTACAAACCCCCGTCAGCACATTTCCTAAGATTGTAAGAGGGAGAGATTTTATTAGAAAGAGTTTCAAGGGAAAGAGCTCTTTCCCCTCAGACCTCAGATAGAAGTAACCTCTCTAGAGGTAGAAATAGTGAGACAAGGAAAAAAACTCTGTGAACCCTTCTATTCAACATCGAACTAGAGGTTGTAGCTGGTGCCTTAAAAACAAGTAAGAAACAAAAATAAGAGGTATAAAAACTGGGAGAAAAAAGACAAAATATATTATTTGTAGGTAACATGATTTTTTTTTATTTGAAAATGCAAGATGATCCACAGATTTATTATTAGAATTATTTGGAGATGCAGGGGCACCTGGGTGGCTCAGTAGGTTAAGTGACCGACTCTTGATTTCAGCTCAGGTCATGATCTCCACACTGGGCATGGAAACTGCTTAAGATTTTCTCTCTCCTGGGCACGTTCTGCGTGGAGCACTGGGTGTTATGCACAAACAATGAATCATGGAATGCTATATCAAAAACTAATGATGTAATGTATGGTGAGTAACATAACAATAAAAAAATTAAAAAAAAAGATTTTCTCTCTCCCTCTGCCCCTCCCCTGCCCTCTCTCCCTCTCTCTAAAAAAAAGAATTATTTAGAGATGTTAGCAAATTTGCTAGATACAAAATTCGGATAAAAATTAATTCTATATCTACATACCAACAATAAAAATTGGAAAATTTTAATTTTTTAAGAAGCATATCTTTATAATAGCAACAATAACAATGAAAACCCTGAGAATATTTAGAAATAAATCTCACAAAGATATGCAGGATCCTAATAGATAATATTATAAAATTTTATTGAAAGACTTAAAGAACAATGAAAAAAATTAAGAGATACACAATCTCCTTGGGGAAAAAAAACTCAATATGGTAAACTCAACAATTCTCCCCATAAATATGCAAAGATTCAATGCAATTGCAATTAAAATCTATACATAGTTGTGTGTAGAAGTGAAAAAGCAGTTTTATAATGAATATGGAAGAGCAAAGGGCAATATCCAGACAGTCCTGAAAAGGGCTCAAGTGAAGGACTTCCCCTACCAGATATCAAGATTTGGTCGGAAGAAAAAAGGGAGGAAGAAAGGGAGGCAGAAGACATGGAGAAGGAAAAAGCTATTGAAGTTATGGGAAAACTGGTACTGGTTCACACATAGGACAAAAGGGTTGCAAATTTATGACAAAGTTAAAACTGCAGACGAGTGGACAAATGACACTGTTTCTTAACAGATGATAGAGTATTCTATATGGAACAATAATGGAAGCAGGAGCCCTACTTCACACTACACCCAGAATCTATTCCAAGTTAACTAAACTCTTAATTATAAAGGTAAAGCTATAAAAGATTCAGAAGACATTGTCTGAGAATCCCATTATGATCTTGTGGTAGGAAGGGATTTTTAAAACAAGAATGCACAAAATACAAAGGAAAATACTGATTAACTTTAAGCTTAAAAATATAAACTTTTAGGGTGCCTGGGTGGCTCAGTTGGTTAAGCGACTGCCTTCGGCTCAGGTCATGATCCTGGAGTCCCGGGATCGAGTCCCACATCGGGCTCCCTGCTCAGTGGGGAGTCTGCTTCTCCCTCTGACCCTCTTCTCTCTCATTCTCTCTCTCTCAAATAAATAAATAAAATCTTTAAAAAATATATAAACTTTTATTCAGAAAAAGATACTATAATGGGAGTGAAAAGACAAGCCTTGAATAGAAGATATAACTTGCAAGGGTTAATAGTCAGGTTACAGAATTCCCACAAATTAATTTTTAAAATGAAAAAAAAGTTGAATGAAGGACATGAATATGAATTTCATGATAGAAGAAACACACACACAAAACCCATAAAATTATGAAAAGACCCTCAAGCTCTTTATTAATCAGGTAAAAGTCAATTAAAACCACAATGAGACACCATTCCAAATTCAGCAGACTGACAAAATTTAAAAGTTGGCCAAAAAGCTGGAACAATTTGAACAACAAAATCAATTACATAGCATTGGATTCCAACCCCCAGTATAAAGTAAATATCCATGAGTCCATACTGATATAAATAAATGACTAAATGAGTTAATAAATGGGAAGAAGAGACAAATCTCCTACAGAGAAGAATAGAAGAACATTATGTAGATATTCCACTCAAGAGATATTGCATAACTTCCCGTTTCTTATGTGTGGGCTGCACATAATGACTTCCTCCAAAGTGTACAGTATGGAAAGGGAGCAAAAAGAGTAAGTTTATAGGAGACAAATCTGGCCACACTACTTGAGGTCAAGGTCAACAAGTCAGGTTGGCTGTATGTAGGTACCCTTGATATGAACTGAGGTAAGTGGCACTTGACCTCTGTGAGCTTACCCCCAAACCTGTAACTCCAATATGGTTGTGAGAAAAACATCAGACAAATTCCAATTGAGGAGTATCCTCCAAATTCCCTGACCAGCACTGTTGGCAACTACCAAGCGCAGCAAATTGTAGCCTGTGGCCAAATCCAGCCTACCATCTATTTTTGTAAATCAAGTGTTATTGGAACACAGGCACACCCATTCTTTGCATATTGTCTACTGCTACTTTCCTCTACAACGGCAAAGTAGTCGTGACAGAGACTCTGTGTCTTGCAAAGCCAAAAATATTTGCTTTCTGGCTCCTACAGAAAAATTTTGCTGGCACCTTCCATCTTCAAAGCCAGCCAGGGCAGGTCAGATCCCTCCTGTGCTTCTAATTTCTCTAACTCCTCCTTATGCTACATCTCTCTGACTCCAGCCAGAGAAAACTTTCTGCTTTTAAGAGCTCATGTGATTAGATCAGGCCTATCTGGGGAATCCAGAATAATCTCCTTCTTTTAAGGCCTGGAAACCTTAATTATATCTGCAAAATCCCTTTTGCTACGTAAGGTAACAGTGATTTGACTATAAAGATCTTTGGAGGGTCATTCTGCCGACCCCAAAATTTACTGGGAAAGTTTTTACCCAGGACCAGTGTGACAAATGCACTGCCCAAGGGTCACCACCCCCGTTTGTAGGCCCCTGACACATATGGCTAAGCCTTCCTGGTTCTTTCTTCAAATCTCAAGTAGCCTTGCCATCCTTCAATTTAGGCAAAAGGACCAATTAGTTGGCTTTGGCCTATGAAGTGAAACCCATTTTATTATCCTGGCAGAGGGCCCACCACAGAGCTAGAATTTGAGAAATACCATCTTTTAGCTATGGGACCTTATGCAAATCACTTAACATTTCTAGGCCTTCGTTTCTTTCTCTCAAAAATGGAGATAATGCCATTTGCCTTAACCTTCTTCACAGGGCTGTGTGAGAATCATGTGAAGGGGGGAGCAAAAAAGACCATTTACAGAGGTCTACCATATGCCAAGGATTGTACCAGATTTTTGGCATGCACAATTTTATTTCATCCTTAACCCAATCTCGTAGTGTGAAAGCCAACCTACCTATATAACAGGCGAAGAGGATGAAGCACAAAGAGGCTAAGTGACTCAAAGTAACACAGCTCGTAAATGGCAGAGCAGGGATCCAACCTCTCATCTGACTCAAAGCAAGACCCCTCTCCTGGAAGGATCAACTCTCCGTGATACATCACACATGCAAGAGACTGCAAGGGTGAAAAACCTAGAGCTGCACCCCCTCGCCAGGTGGTAAGTAGGGAGCAGAGCTGCTGTATTTACCCCCCACCCTTGCCATGTTCTCCAGTATTTCTACACGGGGTTCTTCAAAGCCAGTGGTAGCACTTCAGCCTCTATGTTCTTATACTCTCCAAGGACAACAGAAGACTAATTCAGTCCAATAAATGTTCTGGCCTCAGTTTACGATTTATGTCCAAATGTCTAGTTCTCCAACATCAAACTCCTCCCAGTTCGGAAACCACATCTGGCTAGATTTTTGGTGGCCCCACCATCCCCACACCAGCCACCCAGACCCCTTGTCTCCCTCTAGCAATTCTTACTCACCCCCTCCCCCACAGGGGGTGAGTCCCGGGCCAGCCAGCTCTCCAGCTCAATCCTGCAGACTATTTCTTCACAGGGAATTGACCCATGATGGTGACTGCGGCCATAATCATGGCGTCATTTACTATGGGCTGACTCTTTCTCATTATGGTCTTTAGTCTCATTTAATCCCCATAACAACCTATGGCACGGGTGCTCATGTTGAAGATGGAGCAACTGAAGAACAAGGCAGCTGGGTAACTTGTCACGTGTCACACAGTACATAAATGGCTGGGCCAGAATTTTAATCATTGCCCAAGGTCAGAAGTTCTCAGTTCAGGCTACTGGAAAACTTGCTTTTGAAGCAACGCTTATCCTGCAAACCCCAGTGTCTTTTCTTTGTCAGAAAGACTCAAATGAAGCCAAGGGTCTACTTGGTGATCACAGGGCATGGGGGGTGAACCCTGGAAGATTAGGGATTCGGTAGAATCCAGCAAAATCAGGAAAGGACAAGATTTGTTTCATCTCTTGGCCCTACTTTTCCTTTTAAGCCCCCTCTTTGGTGACCATGGAGCTCTCTGGTCAAGGTCACTGGGGTCCTGTCAAACCTGGCTACAAATCCCTATTCTGCCAGTTGGGAACTTCCAGCAAAGCTCTTAATTCTTCTCTAGTCTAGTTACCTCATCTTCAAGATGGAGATAGCACACATACTTCGCAGCAATGTTCTCAAAGTGTGGTCCTCGACCACAGCAATCAGCATCATCTGGGACCTTGTTCTAGATGCAGATTCTCGAGCGTGCCCCACACCTACTGAATCAGAACCTTTGGAGGTGGAGCTCAACTCTCTGTATTTACAAATCCTCCAGATGATTCTGATGCACACAAAGATTGACAACCACTGCATTAGAGGGTTATTTTGAGCTTTCGATGAGATTAAGTCTATAAAGAGCTAAACCTGGCACACAATTCCAGAAACTGGAAGATCAGGATACTTCAGATTCCTTTAAAAACAGGAGGAACTATGCATTGATGAGTCATCAACACTTTAGTGTGAACTAGTTTAAAATATTTTGTAGGAAGCATTTGTACAAAGCAGTGAGATTTAGTAAACTGTTTTTTTTTTTTTTCTCATTAAAAACAAAAACAGATGGCAGAACTGGGGCTCAAAGAGGTGAACATTTTTCCCAAGGTTACCTGGAGAGAAATCCAGAAATAAAATCCAGACTGACTCTGCACTTGGTTCATTTTCCACCCCCCACACTCCCGTTTAGCATTAGCTACCAGCATCCTAATGGGCAGGGAATTAATCAAGACCTCATCAAGGCCCCCGCACCGGCTCAGGTCAGGCATAGGACCTGAGGAGCTGGCTGGCTGTGGGCTGAAAATCTGATTCTCGGAGGCCGAAAGTCTCCTGCCTGAGGAACCGACTAATTGTTCTTGCATCTGCCCTACTTGCTGATGAAGGGAAGAAAGTGTGACCTTCATCTGCGAGAAGGCATTCATCTCTCATTCCTGCTAAAAATAAAAAAATCACTGTAACCAAAACTCATGCAAAGTCTGATTTAAACAGATCTAAATAGGTCATGTACTGTAACTCTTTTATCATACTAGCCAGCTAGTGTTCTGAAGGTGACAAAATATACTTGCCCGTAAAGGAAGCCTGATCCAGTTTTAGTCTGAGCTGACAAAAGTGTGCTGGTGTGGTGTCACTGTGTGGGAAGGACCCTGTGGCCACAGTTTCTGGACAGTGATGCTGGAAGTCAAGAGCCCATAGTCAATGCAGGGTTGAGATATTTTTCCTCCGTATCAGGGACCAGGCAACATGCTAGATGAATGGGGTTGGGGTCCCACGTGACAGTGGAGTTGCTCACTGAGACATTCGCCACATCTGACAAGAGCTGAGGGAAAGGCCAGAAAGGCTAGAACATTCTCCAGCCCTAACTGTAAAGACGCCGAGGCATCAGGGAGGTCTGTGTCTGCTGGCTTCCTGGGGTCTAAGAGTGAGGCCAGCTATTCTGAGCAAGAGCTAGAAACTGTCCCGAGCAGTTGGGGGGATGAGAGAGGATAAGCAAGTGCAGGGGCTGCATCTGCCAGGCCGCCACGGTCGGGTTAAAAACCCCATATCATGGGATTCCTATTGCTTTATTCACCTTGCCATTTGTGTGTGCCTCCCTAAAGACTTCCCTTGGGTTCAGTGCAATCTTTTGAGAGTTCTAGCTCACCTCAGATATGCTGGCAGGAGCCAGGAGGAACTCTCATGTCTACACTGGAACCTCAGTATTCTAGAAGCCACCCGAAGGGGCCACAAGAGTCGGAGCAGCCTACAGAGAAGGAGAAGGCTCAGGAAGAAAAGACCTTAACTTTGGAGTTCTGAGTGGTATTTGATTTAGGGCAGCAGGCTTCTAAAACAGTTAAATCTCTAAGCCTGGTGAATAGGCTGAATCCTGGTATAGTCTTCATTTTTTAAAAGCATAATTTAATTTCTACATATAGCCCAGACATTCCCTTATACTGTCCCAAGTGCCAGATCAGAGAAGACCCGCTCCCTGCATCTGGTACCCCTAGGAAGCACACATGTTGAGGGAAGGTACCCTGCCCTGGGCAGACAGGAAATTTTGCACACCCCAACAGGGTCCTTCTACCTAGAAGTTGCCCTGCCCCTTCCTAGCCACGGGATCTCCTGGGGATGAGGGGGAGAGGTTCCTCCTCATTTGTCAAGTAACCGGTGTAGCTCATGGGTAGAGGAAAGTCACCAAGACCTCCCTGAAATTGTCAGCCTGTGAACTTTGATCACTTTTTTTTTTTTTTTCATAGTTCAGAGAGGTCTTCATGATCCGGCATCTCAGGTAGAAGGAGGCTCAGCTGAGGCAGGAGGAGTTTTGGCCATTGCTGAGTCGGGGTTTTTAGCAGCTAGTTGAAGCTGCAGCTCTGTGGTTGTCCCCAATGTGAAACTGAGGCCCAGAATGGGGTGTGACTTTCCAGGCCGGAGCAGGTGAGCAGGACATCCACCGTCTTCTCTCTCAAGGAAGGACAAAGGAAAGCAGTCTGGACAAGAGGGGGCAGGACAGAGTAAAGGCAAATGCGGGGAGCACGCACCTGTCACTGGCCCTCGCTCCTCGCACCAGCACCTCTGACGAGCTACACTGGCCAAGCCTCGTTGGTCAGACCAGGGAGGTCCTGCCCACGCAGAGCGCCTTCGCCCCCTGTCCCTTGGGTAGGATCTAGCTGCTGCCTCTCTGTCTCCCTGTCTTGCTCACAGCTTCTGCCTTGGGCGACCCCGTAGGCTCCCAACCTGCACATGTGGGGTTGGGAGCCTACGGGGCTCTCATTTCTGCCTCAGCCAGGTCTGCCCAGTGCTGCCCCCTGCCTTCACCAGCAGGAACTCTTGCCAAAGACCAAGCCCACAGGACTTTCTCCAGCCGCGGATTCCTGAGCAGTAAGTTCAAAGGTGCATTGTTTCCAATTCCATTTATGTTCTAATATAGTGGAGAGTGCTCTGAGTCGCAGACATTATACAAGTCATATACGTTGTCTAAGCTTCAACTTCCCCACTGGGAAATGGGAGAATTAATAATAAATGCCCTACCTACAGAGCTATGGCGAGGATCAGTGAAAGATATGGATGACATTGCCTGCCTGTGTCTGGCACAGGCTAAGAGCATCTTTGGTTGGTAAAAGAATAGCTTCTCCCTTGTCTAGTGGGGGAGATAACCCTGATTCTGTGAACAATGTACTTTTCACAACTCTGAGAAGTATTACCTTCAAAAGCTTAGCCTCCGGATTATAATTTAGGTTCTGGCATTTTCACTTTGAGACATAACATTAAATGCTCTAGCTCCAAGAGGACCTTTTGAGGAATGCCTGGATAGGTCACTGCCTAGGGACACACAGCAGTAGGTGTGTGGGCCAGAATTTGCATCCACACTCATCTCGTGCTTTCCACCACATCTATATTCTCAAAGTGTGGGCTGAGGACCATCTGTACTGGAGTCACCTGGGAAGCTGGTAAACAATGCAGATTCCAAAAATAATTGAAAGCAGAGTCTCAAAGAGATTTATACACCCATGCTCATAGCAGCATTATTCACTATCTCCAAAACAACAGAAGTAACCCAAGAGTCCATCACCAGGCGAATGGATAAGCAAATTGCGGTATATACACACAATGGAATATTATTCGGCATTAAAAAGGAGGGAAATCCTGACACATGCTAAGGCATGGATGAGCCTTCAAAACATTATATGGGTGAAATAAGCCAATCACAAAAGAAGAAATACTTAGCATCCACTTACATGAGGTACCTAGAGTAGCCGAATACATAGAGACAGAAAGTAGGATGGGGGTTGCCAGAGTCCAGGGGGAGGGGCGATGGGGGAGTGAGTGTGTAATGGGTACTAAGTTTTAGTTATGCAAGTTGACAAGAGTTCTAGAGATGTATGGTAGTGGTGTTTGCACAACAGTGTGAGTGTACTTAATGCCACTGAATTGCACGCTTAAAAATAGTTAAGTTGGCAAATTTTAAGGTATGTGTATTTTACTACAATTTAAAATAACAGTAAATTTTTTAAAAAAGAAGAATAAATAAAATAACAGTAATTTTAAAAAGAAAAAGCATGCAGATTCTCCAACCCACTCTGGATTCTCGAAATCAGAGTTCCTGGTGGTGGAATCAGGGCCTGTGTTAGGAAGTTCTGCAGGTGAGTCTAATGCACACCTAGACGTGAAGGCTGCCGCTCTTCCATTTGGCTCACACACAGCATCTGAAACCCAGGACATGCATACCAATGCACAGTCGGGGCCACTCACAAGAAACTTACCAAAATGAATAGAAGAGACCATTGTTTTCACACTAACCAGAATCACATGATCCACTTTTCTTTTGTTTGAACCAGGCAAGTGCCAGATGCCTTTCAGCCCCAACACTCAGCAGTTCCCCAATACCGCTAGCATTTTCTGGGTACATATGCTGGCTCACCTCTCATTCTGGAACAGGATCACTGCCTGGGGGTACTGAAGTCCTACCTGCCCCTCTGTACTAATTAAAACCCCTTTGCCGAACAGGCACTAAGAAAGAGAGAAGCATGTGACTTCCGGGAAGGGGGTGCCTGCAGTAATCTCCAAGGCACCACCCACACAGCGTGTCTCTGCTTCTCTTCAGAGAAGTCTAGCCACCCAAGCTGCCAAGCTCACCTTCTCTGATACCCCAGAACTCTGGCTGCAGGATGGAGAGTGGATTGGGGTGAGGAGGAGGGGGTGCGTAGGTAAGGGTAGATGTGAGGTGACCTGCAAAGACACTGTCCCAGGTGAGACTGTGGTGTCTTAGTGAGAGTGTGGCTGGGGGAAAGAAAGAAAAATGGATCTGAGATGTATTTAGAAGATAAAACGTCGGAGTTCTGTCTAGATTGGATATTGGATCCAGGAGAGCACAGCTGTGCTGGGAATGGCCTGCTTTTTGAGAGGATATAAATGTGTCCTGTGGACTAAATGTGGGCCACGTGGGGAAGAAAGAACTGGAGAGGAGCCATCTTCACTGAAGGGGTGAAGGGACTTCAGCAGCAAGGAGCTAGAAGTGAACGCTGACAATCTTAGAGGCTAGGAAGTCACATATGACTTTCCTCCTTGGCTCCACTGGCAACTAGCCCCCATCCTTAGGTGCTTTCCAAAAATCACTTCATTAACATGACAAAAGACACCCTTATAGCTCTCATCACTTAGGAAAATCCAACGGTTTGAGGAGCTCTGTACCAGGAACTTGGTCCAAGACCACATAGATGTTTCTTATAAATCACAGTATCACAACTGGGAAGTGAAAACATGGAAAGAGTGAGCATATAGAACACTTTTGAGTAGTATGGCTGGTTAACACAGTTATAGAAGTTAAAGTTTTGCAGGTAAAAGAGGGCTCATTTTTAATGCTTGAAGGTATGTAATGAGGATAATCCAAGAGAGGAGAATCATCAAAGGAATTAAGTCTCTAAGGAGGTGACAGAACCTAGGACTTTGGGAGTGAGGCCTTAAATAGGAGCAGGACCACCTTCTAGAAAAGAAAGCAGAGATACATACATATGAATCCAAGCCAGAAAAAAAAAAAAAAAACAACAAACAGTCCAAGTCAGTGTGTGGATTTAGTGCTAGTCCCTGCCCCATGACAGCTGTCTTCTTAATGGTATAGATGTCTATAGTCATTAGCAAAAGAAGGTGCAGGTTAATGGTGAATAGAAGGAGATTGGCATAGGATGAGGGGTACGGGAAAGGTGAGGACACGGTATTGGGGGGCGGAGCAATGAGTGGAGGTAATTCTTTAGAGAAGGTGTCTATGGATAGCAAGAGATTGTGTGATAATGAGCTGGCAAAGTGGGCTCGTGGAAATGGTTGGTTGGTTTGGTTTTTTTTTTTTTAAGGTTTTATTTATTTCTTTGAGAGAGAGTGAGAGAGCATGAGGGGGGTAGAAAAGCAGAGAGAGATGGAGAGGCAGACTCCCTGCTCAGACATGAAGCTCAATCCCAGGACCCCAGGATCATGACCTGAGCCAAAGGCAGACGCTTAACAGACTGAGCCACCCAGGTGGCCCTGGTTGATTGTTTTTAAGGACTATTGTTTTGTGTTAAGATGGGAAAAGCTTGAGCGTGTTGAAATATTGACGGGAAGGCCAACTCAAGGAAGAAAGGTCGAGAATATACTGGAGAGAAAAGAGAATGATCTGAGGGCAAGTTGCCCGTTCGGGGTGCGGAACGGCAGTGGAGGCCCTGGTCTTGCAGAGGAGGAGGGACACTTCTATTACACCAGAGATGCAGGAGGAAGGATGGGACAAGTGCAGGTGCGTTTTCAGATTGGAGGGAAGGAGTTGTAGGGTTTCCCTCTACAGCTGCTCCAATTTCCCTTTTGAAGTAAAAGGAAACATGTTGAGAGTGAGAAGAAAGAAAAATAGGGTTTGAGAAAGCTACACTTTATAGTTCATATTAGCTAACAGAGCATCAAAGGAGTATCTATAAAACAAAGAGAACAAGGAAAAGGGGAGAGAGCTCAGGAGGGAGGAAGAGGGATAGAAACCGTGTGGATTTCCTCTGATGTGTTTTATGTCCCGATGGACCATGAATGGCGTTCACCATGGGGGACCCTATAATGAAACTGAAGAACAGTTCACGCCATCACAAAAAAGCATTTTGTCAGAATATCACATTTTAGTAATGGAAGGGGCCTTGGAGATTTCCTAGTCCAATATCCTGGAAAACTCCTGTCCAGATTGGGGAAGTCTCACAGATGGGTGATGGCCAAAGCAGAATTAATAATACCATGTCGCCCACACCCAGACTACGGACACCCGCCCTGTGGCCAGACCCCGTAAGGCAGAGACTCATCTCCCGCCCAGACGCCGCCATCAGCCCTTGCAGAAGGGCTTCCCCTGGGTTCAGGCAGAAATTCATTGAGCCACCTCTACTTCTGTCTACAAAAGTCTGCCTCACTGTTGGGTTCAAGAAGTTCCCACAGTGATTAGCAGAACTAGGAAACCCATGGAACTGGGATTCTAGAGCAGCCTCATTTAATGGGTTCAACTCCATGAAGAAGAGTAAGTAGCTGCCAACTGGCCTGGACGTTAGGGTTGTGTTCTTTGCATCTCTGCTGCTTTGCTGGGCAATGTCAACCCACACAAGGTCCTGTGTGTGCTTCCAGCACATCTCAGAGGAAGGCTTTTGAAGTTGGACTTGTTGGTATTTGGAATTTGGAGAGAACAGTCCTCAAGTCATGGTGCTTTGACATTTCTGCTTCATCACATCTTTTATTCCCAATCCTAAAGGCCCCAATCTCATTTTGCAGATGGAAGAATTAAACTAGGTGACACAAGCAACACCAAAACACTTCCATCATTCCCCTGAGGATGTTTATAATCAAGAGGGCTTTCAAATTAGGGCATACAATAGCTATTATTTTTTCACGCCATGGTATGAAGGCACGTTGGCACAAAATAAAATTGTGTTCTCCAGCTTTTCGGGATTTGTCATTTCCTTTCCATTTTGCCTAATTATAGTAACTGAGGCTCCCACCAATCACCGTGGAAGGTAATGTCTCAATAGTCATAATGTCTAACTGTGAATTCAGCGTGTCCAGAAACCAAGGTCCCACCACTGTCTCAGAGAAGCTGTCAGACAAAGGGCAAAGCCTGCACCATTGTCGCCAGAGCCTAATGGGGATTCCATCTCTCTGGGAGGATGGAACATTTTGCTTCCTTCTATGTGATGATAATAACAGCCACAATTATTGTTCTTGGAAATGGAAGGCCTAGGATATGGAACCCCTCCCCCCAAAAAAAAGAAAGAAAGAAAAAGACCAATGGAAAACTAATATATCATTAACATGCCTTTGGGGAAACTCCTTTGGCAACTACAAATGCATTATCCAGGACCAACTTGAAGATAAGAATCAATTTAATTAATTTTAAATGGCTTTGTGCATTGAAAAAGCCAAGGACCAAAGAAAATGGGAAGCTGGTTCAGATGTTTTCTGGGGAGAGAACTGTTACAGAGAGAAGATAGAGCTCTGGGAATGCTCAACCCTCTCCCCCTGTCTGTGGGTATAGGGCTGGTTTTCTGTTCCACAGTCCTTCAACAATGAAGTGTAAGTATCACAAGTATGAAAAGCAGAGCTGGTTTTAAAAGACCTGAGTTCAAACTTTGACTCTGCAATTCATTCATTGGGCAACATGAGCAGGTTACCTAACATTTCTAAAGGCTCACTCTACAGTTGATGGAAGATTTCCATCGTGGCCATTAAGGTATGATATCAGACTCTCGAAACATTTCCCTGCAATTCCCTTCATTTATCATAGATATGCTTGTGGTGCACCTGGCTTATTCCATTATCTACTCAATCGTCTGATCCCATAGTACCTATCTGATCTGCATGGTGCCCACAAGCGCGTGGTGGCCGATTGGTGGGTCTATCACAAAGCTACCTGTGTATCCAAGCTCCACACCTAGCCATGGGACTCGAAGGAAGTATAAGGCTCCACCTCTGGTCTCTGGGAGTTTTTCATCATATCCAAGAGATGAAATGTACAAACCCACAGAAAGTGGAATACTACACAGGGCCATCTGTGCTTCATGTCCTGTGACTGGCACACTTATTGTCCTTGGAAGAGGGCAGAGGAAGAGGCAAAGGAAGAAACTTCCTAGAGAGGAGGGCTAGACCTGAAAAATGATAGAACTCAGGTTATTCCCTGCTGACTTAGACGGAAGGACAAAATAAAGTAATAGACACATGTATTTAACACCACCAGCCCAGAGCCCAGCCGATGGAGGAGCCCAGCCTTCCCAAATGGGTTCAATCTCCACTGCATTCCTGAAACCATACAAAGCCTCCTCCATCACCAAAGAGGGACAGTGACACTTGAGCAGCTATCTGCATCTGTACTTGAGAAAGAGCCCTGGTGTTGGGCCAAGGCACATCCCCCCAAAAACCACAGCCAAAGGACTTGGTTGGAATTAAGTTGGTATCCCTCTTGTGCACCAAGGTCTGAGTCCTGTGAGAACCCTCAACAGCAAACCTAGGGCTTCCAGGGCCCAGTGGTCAATCCAAGCCAATACCAGAAACAGTTCTTAAGCACTTGTGTCTAGCAAGAAATAGTATGATGAATAAAAAAGATTACTAAGAGGTGGTATCTGCTTTTAAGGAGTTCATAGGCCAGCATGAATCAGAAAAGTATACAAAGAACAACCCTACAAGACCAAATAAGCTAATAACAGAAGAAATGTGTGCTTCTGAAGCTCAATGAAGAAACAATTAGAGCATATCGGTGAGATCAGGAGAGGTCTCTCCTTTTTTTTTTTTTTTTGAGAGGTCTCTTGATGACAAGAAAATGGCATCTCTATTTCTATTCCCTCCCATCCATAACCTGGAGATAACATATGTACCTATATCATAACATCATTATAAGAATCAAATAGTTTTCCAATATTAAAAACAAAGGCACATACTATTAATATTAAATATTAATATTAAAAACGTGGCACATACTGACTACTCATTAACTTA
Organism: Callorhinus ursinus; assembly: GCF_003265705.2. NCBI lineage: Eukaryota > Metazoa > Chordata > Mammalia > Carnivora > Otariidae > Callorhinus > Callorhinus ursinus. The sequence continues at coordinate 14,387,146 of NW_027397072.1, read as the reverse complement.
TTAATGGAGGAAGACCTTGGAGGATGGGTAGCATCTTATAGATAAAAATGAGGGGTGGGAGAGTTCAGTCTATCATCAAAGCAAAGGTAATATCTATTCTTACTCAACGGCTTATCTCATAACCAGGGAGAAAGGAATCAGAGATTAAAAGGCATCTGCTGGAGATGGGAATGTCAAAGGCATGCCCAGGAAGCAGGAAACATTCTGTTGGGAGTGGAACAGAGCTTCACATTGACCAGTGGGAGACGGGGCATAGAAGCAGTTTGGGGAGGGCCTTGAATATTGGTGTGGAGAGTTTGCACAAATTCTTGGCCCCCGCCAATGCTTCCATTACAGAAAATAACCCAGTCATCCATATCTTCTTAATCTGGCAAGCCGTGCAGATGGACCCAGTTCTGAGTGTGGCATCACCACTTAGCCATTAGAATGAACACAGCCTTTAGAGCATCAAAATTGAAAGTTTGCAGCTGAGCGAGTCAAAGTTATTGATTAGCGCTTTCTTCTGTGCCTAGTGTCTCCCGGGCTGGACAAACATTAGCTGCATTTGTCTGAGAAACCTCGCCTTGGTCTCACTCAGCAGGATAAGAAACAGGCAGACCTTACAATCCAAGTGCCAGGAAAATAGCTGGAGAAACACACTTTAGCCATAAGTATAGAGATGCACAGCACTTAGGACCAAGTGCAAAACTCCTTTTCAGGCAAACTTGCTTTTGCTGGTGAAAAAGAGTAAACACAAGATCAAGCAGCATAGCATGGCCAAGCAGTCAAGAGGCAATGAGCCATCGGGTAACAAAAGGATGGGTCCAACATCAGTGCTCTTAGTGGAAGACCCGGGGACAGGAGGTGTCCAGAAAATCAGGAAGGTCTCCAGAAGTCAAGGAGGGCATCACAGAGATGGAATAAAGATAGATAAAGACCGGGGCGGGGGGGGGGGGGGGGGGGGGGGGGGTGGGTGTTAAGAAATCTCAACAACCTATCCCATCCATTTATTTATTAATAAATATTTACTGAGCATCTATTCTGGGCCAGGCACTATGCTGGGCAATGAGCATGCTAAAGTCCCTGTCTTCATGAAGCTTACATCAAAGTAGGGGGAAAGAACAAAAATAAAAAGGAACATAAATGTGTAATCCAATGTCACAGGAGAAGGACTGTGAAGGAAAATGAATTGAGGTCAAAGGAATGGAGGCACGCTATTATTGATTAAATGGTCAGGGTGGATGGATTAGTCTGCTCAGGCTGCTGTAACAAAGCACCAGAGACCAGGAGGCTCAAACAACAGAAGTTTGTTTTCTCACAGTTCTGGGGACTGGAAGCCCAAGGTCAAGGGGCTTCGGGGTTGGTTTCTTCTCTGATGTCTTTCCTTGGCTTGTAGATGGCTACTTTCTCACTGTGTCCTCACAGGGTCTTTTCTCTGTGCGTGCACATCCCTGGCGTCTCTCTGTCCACAATTTCCTCTTTTTATAAGGGAATCGGTCCAATCAAATTAAGACCCAGTCTAACAGCTTCATTAACTTAATCACCTCTTGAAAGGCCCCATCTCAAGTACAGTCACACTGAGAGATACTGGGAGTTAGGACTTCAACACGTGAATTTGTGGCAGGGTAGCGATGCATCCCATAACAGTGGGTCTTTTTGATGAAGGGACCGAGGTGCCATGATGAATTGAGCTATGAAGTTGTTTGGGACAAGAGAGAACGGCTAGTACAGAGAAAGTTCATCATGCTCTAGAAACAGTCAATGAGGTGGACATGGCTGGGTGAAGTAAGGAAAGAGAAGAGTGGGAGATGATAGTGGAGGGGTAGCCAGGGACCCGATCACACGGGGTTTAGGAAGTGAATTGAAGAGAGATTTTGAAATTTGGGGAAAGATTTGGAGGGTTTTGGGCAGTTCAGTGATGTATTCTGACTTACATTCTAAAATAATTATTCTGGGTTCCGAGTGGAAATTAACTGTAAGAAGCATGAGTGGGAAAATGGAGACCAACCAGGAGGCTATTATAATTGTCTAGGAAAAAGAGGCTGGTGGCTTGGACCAGAGATTACAGGAAGGCAGTGGTATTTTTAGTCTATCCACTCTGCAGTCCCCACGCTAGGGGTACAGTCAGGTGTGTGAGAAGATAGAATTGGAGGACAGCTCACCATCTTTCCCTTCAAGGAGATAAGGACAAACCAGGGGCCAGCTGTAGACTTGTCACAGAGTTAAAATGCAGACAGTTTGCAAAGGACTTGAGATGTGGAATCTTAAAGAAAACCACACTCACTCAATTCCCCAAAGCCCCATCAACTCTATACAGTTAATGGTGAGTCAGACGAGGAGAGTGAGCCAGGCTTCCCACTGATTTATGGCAATCCTGGAGATTTAAAAGCATAGCTGAATAAAAATTTCCACAGTCAACTCTCAGTTAGCCACTCTTTTGGAGCAGAAAGGTTGTGGAAAATCCAAATACCTCATATTTGCTATTATTGCATTAAATAGTTGTAAAAGGAGATTTCAAAATTGAGCAACCAAGTCTAGCTAGAGAGTCTCTTCTACAATAGGGTCAGGAGCCTGCCAGGGAGGAGGAATTTATGTGAATCCTCATCAGAGGAACTATGAACTTTTTGCTAGCTACAAGCCCTCAGCCTGGACTTAACTCCCTCCTCACTGAGACACCTAAATTGTTTGCATTCTTCACTTCGAAGAAAGGAGCAACTGGATTTGACAAGTTTTAAATCCATGATTTGCGTATTTTCTCAACCAATCCCAGCTAACCTCGTTTCAATCCCTGTTTTACGTAGAGGACCTAAGTGAGAACTACACTCATGACCTTTTTTTTTTTTAACGACTTAATTTATTTATTTGACAGAGAGAGACACAGTGAGAGAGGGAACACAAGCAGGGGGAGTGGGAGAGGGAGAAGCAGGCTCCCCGCTGAGCAGGAAGCCCGATGTGGGGCTCCATCCCAGGACCCTGGGACCATGACCTGAGCCGAAGGCAGACGCTTAACGACTGAGCCACCCAGGCTCCCTACACTCATGACCTTTTGCCCTTCTAACTCTGCCCTCTCGTTGTCTTCCTTGGATTCTACCTGAATCTGTATTGCCTGAATTGCAATTCTAATTGCCCAAAGAAATGTCTGTTTGCTTAAACTTTCAGTGAATTCTTCCCTGGTCGATATAGGCTTCCCCATCCATTCAACATTATCTATCTCTCTTACACTATTTTGCCTATCACAATATATTAAAATTGTCACTCAAGGCATAGGGAACAGTAAATATCCCTTGCCAGGAAAGAATTCACCCTGAATAATTCTTTTTTTTTTTGGGGGGGGGGGGAAAAAGGGAGGGGGAGAGAGAAGTTTAAGCAGGCTCCATGCTCAGCACGGAGCCCAAAACAGGGCTCAATCTCAAGACCCTGAGACAATGACCTGAGCTGAAATCAAGTGTCGGACGCTTAACCGACCGAGCCACCCAGGCATCCCTTATCCTGAATAATTCTGACACAGTTCCAGCATTCACAGCCCTTTAAACACAATAATCAATATAATCTACAGTTGAGTCGAACCATCTCATTTTCAAAGCAGTTTAAAAAATATTTTTCCTATTTACAGCTCAGAACTTCTATGGGGACCTCTAATGCCCTGTCACTTTATTTCTATCAATGGAATTCTTTTTTCTTTTAAGATTTATTTATTTATTTGAGAGAAAGAGAGAGCATGAGATGGGGGAGGGTCGGAGGGAGAAACAGACTCCCTGCTGAGCAGGGAGCCGGATGCAGGACTTGATCCCGGGACTCCAGGATCATGACCTGAGCTGAAGGCAGTCGCTTAACCAACTCAGCCACCCAGGCGCCCATATCAATGGAATTCTTACCTAGAGTAAAATTCTTGACTTTTCTGGAGGAGCGTGTACCTCTTTGGTGGGTGCCATGTCTCTGGCCTGGGTGAAGTTAGTATTTAAAAGCAATACCCACATTTGTGGTCTTGCTTCTCTTTCCTGATCTTGAGACTATGAAACCCTAACTGTGTCATAGTCAGGGTGGACCCATGTTGTCCCATGTGGGAAGGGGGTAGAAAAGTCAACTGGGAGGAAGGATGGTTGCAGACTCAGGCTGGGTTCTTCAATTCAGCTTCTCCAGTAATAAAGGGGGATACTCTCATGTCCACCTAGCTGGTTCCTGTCACTTCACCGATTGGCATCCAACATCCTAGACAATGATCTTGAAATTTGCGGTTGCTAGTCAGACAAAGCTAAGAAAGATAACTTAAAATTCAATCAAAAACAATTTTAATATCCAGAAAAAATCTGACCCTGAAAATTAAGAAGAAAAAAAAAATAATTAAATGGTCATGCTTGAAAATCTTTTGAATTAGACTAGAAGATGCTTAAATGTCTTAAGAGCCAAAAATGCAAAATCTCACCTGCATGGGGGATGAAGATTTACTTGAATGGCCAGAAAAATTAAGTCAAGCATACTTTTTAAGAAATGAAAGCTGTGTGGGGCGCCTGAGTGGCTCAGTCGTTAAGCATCTGCCTTTGGCTCAGGTCATGGTCCTGGGGTCCTGGGATCGAGCCCCACATCGGGCTCCCTACTCGGTGGGAGGCCTGCTTCTCCCTTTCCCACTCCCCCTGCTTGTGTTCCCTCTCTCACTGTGTCTCTCTCTCTGTCAAATAAATAAATAAAATATTAAAAAAAAAGAAATGAAAGCTGTGTGACCAGCTCCTTTACATTACAGAGGCCTTGTTACAGATATAAATAGAGCCCAGGACTGGATATCGTTGCTAACAAAAAATCCAGTCAGTTTTAGGGCCACAATCTTTTGTTGTACATTATTGCTGGGAAAGTTATGTCCCAAAGTAGTTTAGGATGATGTGATTGTTTAATTAGTGCGTAAGCATCTTTTAACCAAGACAATTTAGAACTAAGTAAATAAATATACAAGAAAATGACATTTTTAACATTTATATATTTAAGAAAGATCATTTTTTTAAACTGGCCTATTTTCTTGCAGATGAGGTTTTTAATATCAATTTAAAATGTACAATTGAATAATTAATTTAGACCTTTCTAAAACTGAATAATTTCCAAGTTTATATTCACAATATTAGAATATTTAAGAGAGTTCAAATTCACCATAAACATAAGTTTAATTTATTAGATTTGTAAGCTATTTAAGTACTTGGGACGGTTTTATTTCTAACTCAGACAACTGATGTATTTCTAAACGAAACCAGATTATTAGACACATAAATAGAGTTTGAAATACAAAGGAAATTTAATTAGGTTGTTAAAACCCAAACTGATTATTAAATATACTAAATATATAAAACATATAATAATATTTGGAGGTAAACTTAAAGGTTAAAAAAGAACTAGACTTTTGAATTTATAACTATAAAAAAATTAAGTATTAATATCTGAAACCAGAATTGCTTCTAAATCATGTCTTTTGCACATAAAAACCAGGCGTAAGGACACAAAACTCACATTAACACATGCCATGAGAGAAAGAAAGTGCTGTGGCTCGTTGACCCTTCCAGCCAATATCCATAGGCATCCGAAATGGTGGTCAGAGTGTAGGATCTGGGGCCAGTGACCCTCTGTAATGTGATTTTATACAAATTCCTTAGTCTAACTCTGATTCTTTATCTGTAAAATGAGGCCAAATAACAATAGCTATCCTACTAGATTGTTCCGAAGAGTGAATGAGACAATTGGTATAAAAAAATATTTTTTTAGGCTGGGGTGCCTGGGTGGCTCAGTCAGTTGAGCGTCTGACTCCTGATTTCAGCTCAGGTCATGGTCTCAGGGCCGTGAGATCGAGCCCCACATTGGACTATATGCTGGGCATGGAGGCTGCTTAAGCTTCTCTCTTTCTCTCCTTCTCCCTTTGCCCCTCTGCTCCCCCACTTGTGCTCTCTTCCTGGCTCTCTCTCTCTCTCTCAAAAAATAAATAAAATAATAAAAAAAGAACTTGCTAACTATAGACTTATAAAATCAATCTCTCTCTCTCTCTCTCTCTCACACACTAGTTATTATTGCATGGGGGGCGGGACTTCTTGCAGAAAAAGCTAAGGTATGAGAGGAAAACTGAGCAACATCACACTGCAGAGTAATGATACAATCAATACTATTTATTTCATTTTATTTCATTTCATTGCTACTCTGTATTATTCCAGATACACAATACTACATTTCAGTTTCCCTGGAGGACAAATAATGCTCTGAATTTCAGCCAGGGAAGGGCCAGGTTCCCTGCGTGATTCTTTGGCATATTTTAGTTTGGGAACTACTCCTTCAAATAATTAGGATAGATCATGTAAAAAATAATTTATGGCCCCATAAAAGTATGAACATTATGCATCCAGGATTGAACAGAGGATGCCGAGTTCATAGTGGCTTCCTCCCCACCTATGGTGAAGTCGCAGACATTCTGTAAATGTCCCCGATACCTCTCAGCCTTCAGGGAACCCTGGGTCTGCCTCCTGTCCTCTTTTCCAGACATGTTGACTTTGTTCTCCATCTTCAGTCTCTATTTCCAGGGTCTACTTGCCTTGTTTCTCTGGCCCTTACATTTGTGATCAGGTAGACCTCCTAAATGGCTCCACTCCCAGGTTATGCCTCTCCTGACCTCCTCACAGTGACTTTCGTCCCTTCCTTGGCTCCATTCTCTGCAGCCTAAGAGAGGCATTGGACCCCTACACCTCGCCCAGATTCCCAGAAGCACACTTGCTCTCACTCCAACTGGAAGGGCATTCACACAGAATGGTCTCTGGGGCAGCCGCTGTGCTCTGTCCTCTGGGAGGCGTTCTGATCCTCTAGCATGGCCTGAATATGCTTTGAAGGCCTGTTAATCAAAGTCTGGCCCATGGACCAGCAACAGCAGCATCCCTGGGTCTCGTTAGAATGCAGAAACGCAGGCTCCTCTCCAGACCTCTGAAATCAGAGTCGGCATCTTAACAAGATCCCTAGGTGATCCATGTGCACATTAAAGCTTGATAAACACTGCTTTGAAATACTTTTTCTTGTAATGTTAATAAATCTGAAGAGTCCATACTGAATCTTTAAATATTGGCAAAATCCTCAGATAAAATATTTTAGATATTAACGTGCATTATAATAATGACCTGTTGCTCTTGTTATAGATGCTGAGTCTTGGAATCCTACCTTGGAGATTCTGCTTCCATAGGTTTGGAATCTGCACTTTTACAAGCTCCACCAGGTATGTCAATGATCCTCATGGGAAAGAAACACTGGACTAGAGAGCAGAGAGCAAGAAATGAAGCCAAAGATCCACATAGGAACCAAGCCTGGAGACTCTAAACTTGTACCATATGTTCTCTCTAATGAGGACAGGGCCAGTCCAAGTCTCTGTCTAAGGAACACAGAATCGTCTGTCAAGCTCCTGAGTTATTTATACAATTTCAGAATGAAGAGAGAGCATGTGAGTGAGCAGGATGGGGGGTGGGTAGATGCAAAGAGAGAGGGAGGAAGAGAATCTTAAGCAGGCTCCATGCTCAGTGCAGAGCCTGAGGCAGGGCTCCATCGCAAGACCCTCAGATCAGGGGTGCCTGGGTGGCTCAGATGGTTAAGCGTCTGCCTTCAGCTCAGGTCATGATCCCAGGGTCCTGGGATCGAGTCCCGCATCGGGCTCCCTGCTCCTTGGGAGCCTGCTTCTCCCTCTGCTTCTCTCTCTCTCTCCCTCTGTCTCTCATGAATAAATAAATAAAATCTTAAAAAAAAAAAGACCCTGAGATCATGACCTGAGCGGAAATCAAGAGTCTGTTGCTCAACTGACTAAGCCACCCAGGTGCCCCTAAACCTAGTAATCCCTTAAAGAATATTTTTTTGCAACAGTGTACACGTTTCTATATTTGAGACTGTGTATATTTGCCCATAAATGCATTTAAGTGGCTGACGTTCAAGTCCACAAATGCTGAAAAGCTGATAAGTATGAGGTTTTCTCTTTTTGTTTATCTGACTACTGTGTATAGAGCAGCATATTGGGCTTTATTTGTCATGGGAAACTGAATTGTCTCTATAGAAGCACACTGATGGACTGGGGGTTGAATTACTCCTTTGGAATGAATCATAGGACATAAAAAATGCATGGTTCTGAATCATATCAAAATAATTACTCTGATAAATTTAAGATAAATATCAAAATTTTGCAAAGATTAAGAATGAATGTCTATTTGCTCTTAAATTGTTTGTGAAGAAAAAGGCAAACAAGCATGACATGTTTACTTCTGGGGCAGCTAAGTGTGACCACGCTCAGCTCTGTTTATTAATAAATCAAGATACAGTTGAAGAAGCTTAGGTTTTATTAGTATGGAAACTGTATTTAGAGACTGCTTTGGTAAAAAATGATCACGTTTAACACAAAACATGGACAGTGCTTTTGAGTGGCTGATAAGCAAATTACTTTGTTAACAACTTTATTGGGGTATAATTTATATACCAGAAAATTCACTTATTTTAAGTGCGCAATTTAAAAATCTTTAGAGAAATTACTCAGTTGTGCAACTATCATCAAAACCCAGTTTTAGAGCACTTCTATCACTACAATACAATCCTTTGTGCTCATTCACACTTAATCCCTATTCCCACTCCCAGTCCTGGCTAGTACTAATCTAAGCTAAATTTTTAAATTTTTTTTTTTTTTTTTTTTTTTTTTTTTTTGGTAGATGGGGGGGGGGGGGGGGAGATTGTTGGGGGGGGGTGTGCAGAGGGAGAGAGAATCTTAAACAGGTTCCACACCTAGGGTGGAGCCTGATGTGGGGCTCAATCTCATGACCCTGAGATCATGACCTGAACAGAAATCAAGAGTTGGATGCTTAAATGACTGAGCCACCCAGGCACCCCTAAGCTAAATTATTTTTTTAAATACTTTTTTGGGGAAATGATACTGTTTCCTCCTGTGTTCCTTTGGAGAAATCATCACGGAGGGGGATGTTGGGAAAAATGACAGGAGAGTATTCTAGCTACAAAAATAATCAGGATGCTTACCCAGAATACACCCAAGTATACTGAGAATAACAAATATTTGGCAATCTATAAGTTCAGTGGCTATATTTAAACCTAAAACAGAACCCATGGGCTAGAATCCAATTTTGGTAGAATCACAGTGCCTGAAAAGACATTTACTAGTCATTAAAACCCAGATGGAGCATAGGCAGCTGGATAAGTTTACCTGGAAGAGCAACTTTGGCTCTAGTAAGGTTTGAAATCTGTTTTCAAATGGCTCAGAAAAACACTGAGAATTCAACGTTTTTTGCAATAGGAAAAATAAGTAATGACTCTATGTCTCCATACACTGCTTTTGCCATTGATTTACTTAAATACTTGCTTTCTTCCACATTCATTTTGCAAAATTTGAGTGCTTGCTATGTGGTAGGGGCTGGGACGGAATGACTAGCAGACTAGACAGTCTCCTGCCTTCACAGAGCTGACAGTTTAACTCTCTGTGATTTGGGAGCTCATGCAAATCAGTAAAAGAACAACATCTCCATGTTTTAGCAAAATGGCAGCATGTGCCATTGGCCAGGCATCAAGTGGGCTTTGGAACCAGAGGCCTACCCTGCCCCATACTAGCTTCTCTCACATGATGGTTGAGACTTTGGAGACGTTGGCATAGGAAGAATCTATTTTGAATGTAGGACAGATGTCTTTGAGGACCAGAGGGTAGACTGGGGTAGGCAGAATAATGACTTCCCCCAGCATGCCCATGCTCTAACGTGTGAATATGTTACCCTATATGGAAAAACAGGGATTTGCAACTGGATTACACACCCTGAGGATAGGGAGATTGTCCTAGATTATCCGAGTGAGCCTGAGCCAATAATCACAGAAGTCCTTAAAAGCAGAGAACCTTTCCTGGCTGTAGTTAGAGAGAGACAAGAGGGAAGACAAAGGATCAGAGAGATACAATATAAGGATCAGGCCCATTGTTGCTGGCCGTGAAGATCAAGGAAGGTGCCCATGAGCCATGAAGCCTCTAGCAACCAGAGAAAGCAAGAAAACAGATTCTCACACAGAGCCTCCAGGAAGGAAAACAATGCTCTCAGCATCCTGTTTTGTCCTAATGAGGCCCACTTCAGTCTTATGAGCTATTAAACAGTAAGAGGACAAATTTGTGTTACAACACTAAATTTGTGATAATTTGTTATGGAAGCCATAAAAAATGAATACATCGTATTAGGCAACTTATAAAACCTCTCCAAAACCTTCCTTGAAAAATGAGGACAATGGTACTGACAGAATTATGAGGATAATTGGTGTGATAAACTGTAAAGTGCCCAGCACTGCGCTGGATGCCTAAAGACCACTTAGAAATAGGTTCAAAATGGATCCCCTGAAAAGCTCTAAAAAGGAGGCAAAGGAAATACCTCTCACCACACATCACAAGGCTTACACTTTGGTCCAGAGCTTGGTTGGTAACAAGATATATGTGAGCTTAGGCACCTCGTGTCCTCTCTCTGGGCTGCAGTTTTTCCAAATGAGGGATCTGAGTTAAAAGATTGATTCCTAAGGGCACCTTTTGCTCTGACATGAATAAATAATATAAATGAAAAGCCATCAAATTTTTGCATTCAAGTATGAAGAAATAAGATATTATCGTAACAAAGATTTACTTTGATATTCAGAATTCTGGAAGGCCCTCACCTTACCAAAAGGTTGCCATAGGGTAAGACTTGAGCCGGCACATTGCTTCCTCAGGAGTTTCCCCTGGCCTAGAAGAGAAAATGTGTACATATAATATTTTATAAGCAAAATGGCAGCAAAATAGTTGAAGCACTATAATATCTAGCCCCGGCCCCAGTGCATGCATTCCCCTCGCCTTAAGATCCCAGGCAAAGCCCTGTGAAGACCATCATAAAAAAATCCCCAGAGTTATTTCAGACATTAATCGGGACGCTTAGAGCATAACAAAGAGATAAAAATCCCTTTTCTAATACTATTTGGAAGGAGCCTCCAAATGTCAAAATTCTTTTAACTGTTTTCTGCTGCAGAGTCCTACATGTAAGTAGAAGGAAATTCTAAGTGTAACGAGAGGAGGTTTGGGGGGGAAAGCAATGAGTAAAGGAGGTGGAGTTTGGGGTTTTGAGTCACAGGAAAAGTTGTGTCCATGGTGGGTTCCTGGAATACTTCTGTTCAGCTTGTCAAAGGATAAATGAGGACTTTTTCCTTGCCAAGTCATAGCGGTCCCAAATCTCGAAGCGGTGATCAGGTCTGAGTGGAAATGATAACTTTCCCATAGGATACAAGGCTATTTTGGTACCTTATGGTCATCCCAGGACAGTGAGGGATTTGAACTAGGTTTGAAAAATATCAGAGCCTCTGAAGTGGGGGAGGGTCCTTCTGCCGGGGGTAGGTGTCAGCAGTCTGGCCTTGGAGGCCCCCGTGGATGTGCCCTGACCTGGGCCTGAGGGCCCCTGTGTGAGGCCTGAGCAGCAGCAAGGAGACTGCTGTTTCACTGAGCGCGGGGGACTGGGCTTTTCCTTCCATTGTTTTTCTGACTTCTCTCTCCTCAGTCTCCAGGGAGCCCTGGGCTGGGATGTTCTCAGCCCAGCTGCTCTCAGGCTGTCAGAAAATTAAGTTGTTTAGTTTAGGATTTTCCTCTTTCCCTGGGCTGAAATACCCAACTTTTAGCTCGTTGCTTGTTGTCTTGGAAAAACAAAACAAAACAAAACTTGGGCTTTTAAACATCATCACAAGAAAGCTGGGGGGACAGGGGTGTTCTTGTTCTTACGCATAATTCTTGGGAATATGAACTCATAAAATTATTTGATAAGCAAGCTGACAAAGTCGGTTGTATAAATTCTATGTATCCTTTGGCCCAGTGATCCCATTTCCAGGAATATATATTAAAGAAGTAATCATAATAAGTTTATTAAGTTGTGTGTAAAGGGCACTCACTGCAACATGGTTTATTCTAGTAAAAGAAATGACAACAACCTAAATGTTCATCATCAGGAGATTGATTAAATATATTTTAGCACCACCACACAAATGTAATATTAGTCAGATCTTAAAAATTCAAAATATTTGTTTATATACTGTGTGTTGATTAGATTAATATTTATGCAAACACCGATACAAAAAGAGATTTGGAAAGACGCTTAGTTTATAATTTTAATTCAAAAGGCATGTGAGGCAACAGTAAGTATAATAATAAGCCATTTCCATAAGAAACACTTATATTTCTCTATTAATTAAAATAAGGCTAAAAGGTAGTCTCCGAAATGTTAATAGGATTAACAAAAAGTAATAATTACGTTGCAGTTTCAATTAGCCAAAATTATTGTAGTAGTAATAGATCAGTCGATTACATCACATCCCTCAGTCCTGGAAGCAGATCCTGGTTACTGGGCTGGAGGGGCCTTGAGGCAGGGGGTGAGGAGAGTATAGAAGTAAAGTTGTGCCCCGAACAAGGTTTAAGAAATAAAGGAGTACAGCAGTTCCCAAAGGAGAATATTTAAGACGGTGCTTTAGCAACCTGCCAGCGGATGCAAAGGAAGGAGAAAGGCAAGGTTCCTACCGAGTTTGCTCGCCCAAGGGCTAGTGGGTGGTGCTTCACTCAGAAAGGATATGGGATCGGGCTGGGCTTGAAAGCTCTTAGAGGCAAGGAAGACAAGAAATCCTTACACTGCAGGTTGGATTCTTTTTATTCTTATTATATCTTCCGGATGCCTGCCCTTCGTTTATTTATTTATTTATTTATTTACTTATTTATTTATATTTTATACTTGTAAATTGTGATGGATTCAAAATTGGCCAAAATTCTTCGCCACTTCACCCATTGAGGGATAAAGTCTACATCACCTCCCACGTGGCACTGAGCTTGGCCATGTGAATCGCTCTGGCCAGTGGGCCACGAACAATCATGGCTCAAGCAGAAGCTCGATAGATGCTTACACACGGCGCTTGTCCTCTTGGAGCTCTGCCCTGAGGCGGCCGTGCTGTGAGGAAGCTGATTAGTCTACCCGAGGATGAACGGCCGTGTAGAGGAAAATCGAGGTGCCCAGGCTCATAAGCAGCACCAACTCCCAGACGTCTGTGCCAGGTCACCTTGGACTATACAGCCATTCCATTCCATTCTTCAGCCATAGGAGAGAGCCCAGGAGAGACCAGCAGAAGAACCACAAAATCCTAAGCAATAATAAATAATTTTTGTTTGAAGTTTGAAGTTTGAGGTGTTTGGTTACACAGCCATAGATCACCGATACAGTGGTTACTCATGTTCCTTTTGCAAACTCCAGGTAGTCTCAGTTGTGCTAGGAGTAACAACACTGATAGTAAACACAGAGACTAAAATGGAACTTCGTGGGACTGAGGTCTGGCCCTTAGTCATTTATCACCACCTCCCAAACCTGGAAAAAGAATGCCCTTCCAGAGCTGAAATCTTGAGAGATGCTTTAAAAAAGAATTACCTTAAAGACCATCGTACCCTGTAGGGAGTCATATGACGAGCTTACCTGATTCACGAGCAGAGAAAAAATAACTGTCATTTAATAAGAGCAAGGAGAAGATGAGATAAAATTCTGGATCACTTGCCACGCAGGAGGCCTGGAATAGGTAGTAGGATTATCTTCACGTTGCAGGTGGAGGAAGTGAGCCTCAGAGCAGCTGAGGGACTTGCCCAAGCTCACACAGCCCGGAAGTTGCAGAGCCAGGCTTCCAACTCAGATTTGTCTAAGCAGAAAGCCCTTTGCTGGTAGTCGTTATTCAATACTTCTTCCCAAATCTTATGCTAATTTCCTTTTCTTTTCCTGGGTAATCCACTCAGATGGGAAATGAGTCACTTAAATTTCCGAGTCTCAGTTTTCTCCTGCGTACAGTTAGGATGACAGCGCCCTTGCCATCCATCAGGTTTTGATGAGGATTCAGGGAGGTGGTGTGTGAAAGCCCGCACACTGGGCACCTGGCCTCTAAGGAGCAGCGGGAGCTGTTGGTCCAGGGAGTAAAGACAGCAGTGGAGGAAGCTGCAGCATGCGTCCTTTTGAAGGAATATAACTCGCTGCTCTGGTGACATCAGCCCCTGAGGGAAGAGCCATGTTTCCGTCCTTGACTTAGGCCAGTGATCGTTCTAGACTGCAGCGTCCCTCAGAGGTTCTAGACGCTTCCCTGTGCAGATCGCCCAGACCCACAGTTTCGGCTTCAGGGAACGAAGGGACAGAGAGGCACCAAGAATCACTCCCACCACAACTGATGGAGCTGCCATTCTTTGCTTCCCTCGGCCCTTGTCAGTAGCTGCAGGATCTAAGTTCAGTGAGTCTGGGTGGCTGAGAAAGATGGGGCATCACCTGCAGTCGCTCCGCAGGCTCTGCGGGTCATCAGCAGCCAGAAACTGTCACCTCCTCACTTCCTGCCCCCTTCCCATTCCTGTTAGGCAGATGAACAGCCAAATTAGAACACAATAGGCTTTTGTTTTACAGATTACAACATGTGCGTTGTCACCTATCTCTTAGACCCAGGAACGGTTCTTTGCAGGAGACTGAAGCTTGGAGTTTGCTAAGAAGCATCGGAGCATCCATATGTCTGCTCTTCAGATAAAACCCATGCATTTTAAATGCCATCAAGTTTGCTCTTCAGCAGATGATTCAACTGTCATCATCAGGAAAGTTTTCAGCTAACACCTTCCCTCCTCCAAAATGTAGAAGGACTTTGGGAAACGGAACGATTCCTTTTTTTTTTCTTTTTCCATAAAACATCATGCTCCCTTTATCATCCACCTACTGCTCCTCATTCTGAAAATGTAGAGAGGGCTACTGTCAATCTATTGGCAATCAAATGTCTGTCAAAGTCACCTTGACTCGGAAGATCGAAATAAAATTGGACTTAATCTCTGGCCCTCACCTGGCGGTGGTTCAAAGCTCTCCCCAAGACACTGGCAAATTTCCGGGGCTAACCTTCCCATGCCCCTTCTATTCCAGTTTCCTTGTCCTTGTGTACCTTCTCCCCACTGCCTTCTGGTATATCATCCCCTGCTCGCCTCCACTCCAGTGAGTCTCTTCCCTCTGCTCCACCGACTCAAAATACAAACCACCACCTTTCCCTGACCCTTGAGACAGTTGTGTATAGTGATTTTTCTTAACCAGCCAAACCAAGAGTAGGAGATCACACACAGACAGAAAAATGAAAACTTCCTGTTCAAAATCTTTCTGTCCAGCCCTCCTTAGGGAATGTTTCACTGGTCATGTTTATGTGTAACTCCTCCTGATCTTTTGCAAAATGTAGTCATCCGTGGTTTTTGTGGGGTTTTTTTGGTGTTTGTTTTTTTTGGAGGGAGAAACACTCAAGTCCAAGTTCTCTTCAGTGTCTCATGCAGGAAATTCAAGGGCTCCTTCTCCACACAGCCCTCTCTTATCTCCGTGACCCAGCAGGGTCATGGAGGAGTGTTCTCCAACAGAGACATATCTACTAGGGAGAAGAGCTCTAGGGTAGGAAGTTCGGGGCAATTCCTGCCAAGGGCAGCTGCACCGGGAGAAGGAGCAGCCCTGAACTAGGACCAGGAGACCCAAGTGTGAATCCTGGCTCTGCTGTTTCCTGGCTTTTTGCCTGGAGGGAAGACACTTACTCTGAGAGTCTCCCTTCCTCTGAAAGAGACGTCTAATGGATCCCTCCCAGGGCTCATATTAGGGCAGGCAAGAGAGTGGAATTCAGAAATGACATTATACGCCAAGCAGTTTGGGTGACACAGAGCAACTGTTGAACAACCTGACCCTGTTCTCAGGAGCTCATGCTGCAGTTGAGAAAATGGGAGAGGAAGACAGTCCATAAGGAGACCAGAGCCACAGGAGGGCGGGATCCCTGCCAGCTGGGAGGGGAGGGTGGGAGGGGCTTCCAGGGGGAGCTGGGCTGGGGCTCAAACTGAGCCCTGAAGGGTATGATGAGGGGATCTGCAAGACACTTCAGGCAAGGGGGAGGATGGGAAGGTAAGGCCAAATTTCTGGTTGTCAGGAGACAAACTCAAGGTCTGTCTAAGCCCCCTTAAAATAGAGGTTCAGCAACTTTTTTGAGAATCTGATGAAACCTCTGGATCCTATATACAGAACATGTTGCACACAATTTCAGGAGGCTCACTGGCTCTCAGAATCCAAGGAAAATCCTTTGTTCTCAAAGCTTTATTCTGTGTCCAGTCTTGAATCTCATTTTCCCCTTTGGAGACAAAACTTTTCAACCCATGATGTATCTGTGTTGATTTTTCCTGGATTTTCTATGCATGAGAACTACTGGGGTTTTAGGTAGCCAAAGAAATGAGACCCCTGTTTCTTGCCCACGTTCAAAACCAATTAAGAGAGAGAGAAAAAGGAGCCAGGTAGATGAGAATCAAAATGTCATCTTAACTCCTGATAAAAGTAATTTTGGATGGTATGGCTTAGAAAAGTGATAACAAGGAACTTCCTAATACTCCCTGTGCCCATGTTAGATCTTGGACTAGTACACTGGAGGGAAATATTGAGTCTAGAGAGCAAACATATGTGATCAGGATCACAGCCATGCACTGCTTGAGGAGAGTGGATTCTATTTGCTTAAGGCTTCTGATACATTCTCTCTACCTGATCAAGGAACATGTGCCAATGGCTGTCTCCTCTTAACAAAGAAATTCACTTGACTTCATCAGGGAGGAATAAGGCCCAGAGTAAGAGACAATCAAGAACATTTGGCAGAAATCCCTCATTAGAAAGAGGATTGGGGAATGAGATGCATGTACTCCAAGAAGGAAACATTCTCCTTCTTTCCTTCTTCCCTTCAATTATTCAGTCATTCAGTAGATATGCACTGTGTTCTTAATATGTTTCTAATTACTGTGCTTGGCTCTGGGGATACAGTGATGAGGAAAAGACCTGGTATCTGCCCTCCTAGAGCTTTCTGTCTGGAGAATAAGCCAGACATTACACAACCAATTCTACTAATGATACATATTACTCACTGCGAGGTGACAGCAATGGTTGATGGGTATCTGGTGCTATCAGGGTGTGTAGCAGGTGGCCTGTGCAAGTGGAATGAGCAAGGATGTTCCCAAGCAATACTTTGGCAGATAAGAGTGTTCCAAGGCTTCACCTGGACTCCTCTTCCTTACATCATCGTCACATGGAGTGGGCTAGTAGTCCTAGCATATGCTTTGGCACCTCTCTAAGACACAACACCTAGCATCCTCTCCAGTCCCAAATAGGTGGCCATCTTAAATCTTAAAGACTGTATCTATTACGCCCAGCCCTCAATGGGCAACACTCAGATAAGATGTGGAACTTCCCTCAATCCACCTCCCAGAGATGGTTTACGAGAAACTGAGTGGCATAGAGATACTGGGATTCTGGAGAGAATAGAGATTTTCTTGTCTTGGATGCAACATCTTGGACCATGGACAAAGTCAGAAGACAAGCACTTTACAAAATCAGAAGTAAAAATGAATTAATGATACTTGAAAATAAAAATTATAATTGATAAAACACACACACATGATTATAATGAATATTTGCTGGCTAATAGGCTATCGTGATTATAAAGACCAATATAACACAAATAATTAGCTGAAAATAATTTTATGCCAACAGATCAATAAAATATAGAATCGTGAGTCAATGAATGATATGGATATGAAACAGAGTATGCATGGAAGTGTCAGTTTGGTTATGAAATCAGAACAGAGATTAATTCTGAAAGAGATGCTTCCAAAAAAATAGAAAAGAGATCCAGCACACAGCTTCCCCATACCACCTCTGAATGGCAGAATCAAAGGTAAACCAAAGACCGGGAACCAAGGAGAATTGCCCATTGTAGGCTGGACAGGGCTGAGCTGTCCTGTATTACAAATTCCAGACTCAGTGAGACAAAGACAAAGGCACTGAGCAGGCTGGGTGGGAAGTCAAGGGTGCCCATTAGAATCCAGGGCAGGATATCAGGATGTCACACTGCAGGTGACATCACGCCACAGGAAAAATTCAAGAAGAGAGAGAATCCATGGAACAGTCTGGGATCCAAGATAAGCAAAAGAAAACCAGTAAAGTTTGGGAGTTCAAATTCAGATGCAAATGGTCCTGTGCAGTTTCATTTGACAGTGTTTGTTTATGTCAGCGCTCCTTTCAGAAACCCTCAGGCCCTTCTTTACATTCCCCCAAGTGCATCTGTAATATTTTTAAAAAGAAAAGCACATTGGTTCTGGAGCCTAACAGATACCATGTGACAAGATACTGGGAGAAGGCACTCTGGCTTGTCAAACAAGAAGAAGCAGATGCAAACAGACCTTGGGATACAACGTAAAAGAAGATGCAGGGAAACAGAATTTACTGAAAGCATTCCATTAGCCACGATTGTAACCAAAGCAATAGGAACATCACTTTTCTAGTTATACCTAAAGAGGGAAACTGAATCAAAGAGATAAGTGTGAGATGGTAAAGACAATGGCAGTGGACAGGGAGTAGAAATGAAATTGATTGATCAAAAACACAAAGAATTCTCTTAAAAATTATTTATCCCACTAGGTCAATGAAATATAGAATTCTGAATCACATGCCTTTGCCACTAGATCTTGAAAGTCTTTAAAATTTCCACTCTTTCCTCTACTACCCCTATCTTTCAACCAAATATCACACGTAAAACACACACACACACACACACACACACATCTATATATCTTAGTTTGGCAAGTTCTTAGTTCTTGGGCAGGTAGAGAGAATGTGGTTTATAGCTCCTCAAAACCACCAGCTCAGTCATTATTCAGAAGTAACAACCGGGCCCCTGGGAGGCTCAGTTGGTTAATTGACTGCCTTTGGCTCAGGTCATGATCCTGGAGTCCCAGGATCAAGTCCACCATCGGGCTCCCTGCTCGGCAGGGAGTCTGCTTCTCCCTCTGACCCTCCCCTCTCTCATGCTCTCTCTCTCATTCTCTCTCTTTCTCTCAAATAAATAAAATCTTTAAAAAGAAAAAGAAAAGAAGTAACAACCAAGATATATTCTACTGTTGAGAAATAATGTGTTTTGAAAACACAAGCACATTCAATGACCAAACAGCTGGGATGTTTTATAACTGGGGAATAAAAATATCTATTACTTCCCTCTAAGAGAATCAGGAGTTGTATACATTGCAATATATTCTTGGTATCACAACATGAAACTACTTTCCTGACTCAGAGTTCCAAAGAACACATATCACAGAAACAAAAACTACTTAAGTTCCAGGTGTCAGAGACCCCCCTACCTCAGACTCCCACAATTCAGAAGGCAAAGTCAAGAACTTATATATGTAAACGTTGGTAAGCCTGTAGAGTTTAAGATCCCTCCAAAATCTCTAGAAGAAATGCGACACATTTTAGAATCCGATATGTACTTTCTTTAGGAGAGAAAAAGAAATGGGTATAGAATATTAGTTTTCTCCAGGTCCTATTAAACCATCTAAGTACTTTAAGACTTCCTTCAATTTTTCACACCCGATTAATTCTTAAATTAAAATGACTTTCAAGGAAATGCCTTTATACATATTTATCTTGAAATTACACAGTTTTTAAATGCTGACAAGGACACGGTGAAACTAGTACCTCAGTACACTGCTAAAAGCAGCTTAGATCTGCACAACTGTATCCTGCTTATGAGACTGCTACCTTTGTCCTCCTACTCTCTTTGATTTAGAACCTTCTCTTGAGTTGGAGGGCTTGGGAAAATCTACAATGTTCCCAATATTTATACGAGATAAGATCCTCAAAATGGGGAAGGAGCAAGATGGCAGAGGAGTAGGAGACCTGGATTTCGTCTGGTCCCAGGAATTCAGCTGGATAGGGATCAAACCATTCTGAACACCTACGAACTCAACAGGAGATCGAAGAAAAGAATAGCAACAACTCTGAACAGAAAAGCGACCACTTTCTGGAAGGTAGGATATGCGGAGAAGTGAATCCGAGGCGATATTCGGGAGGATAGACGACGGGGGAGGGGGCCTCTGTTGGCCGCTTCTGGCAAGTGCTAGAGCCGCGGAGCACAAAATCGGACTTTTAGAAGCCGGCTCCGCTGAGGGACGTCGCTGCAGTGGCTAAGCGGGGGGTGGAACCCTCGTGGGACAGTGTGGTCTCAGGACCCCCGGGGTCACAGAAAGACCGGAGGTGCCTGAGTGCGGCAGAGCTCCCAGGTATCGGAGCGGGGAAGCCGGCTGCAGAGACGGAGCCAAGGCATGGGTTCTCAGCTCGGGGTTGCCATAAACTGTGATCGGTGACACAGTCAGGCCACTGCTCTTCCAGCAGGGACCCAACAAGCGGCAGATCTGGGGAGACTCCCCTTCTTCCCCCAGGAGGAGCGGCACGGGAGCGCACCGCAGGGATCTGCTGGGTTTGGAGACTCCACATGGGGTCGGGTGCCAGAGATAGAAATGCTGGGTCACAGGCCGGGTGAGCACGGAGTGCGGCCAGAGACTGGGGAGACGGGAGTGACTGCTTTTCTCTGGGGGCACACCGAGGAGCGGGGGGGCCCCCGAGTTCTCTGCTCCTCTGGGACAGAGATTGGGAGGCCGCCATTTTCACTCTCCTCCTCCAAAGCTGTATGGAAATCTTGCAGGGAACAAAAGCTCCTGAGAGCAAACCTGAGCAGATTGCTTAGCCCAGATCAGGCACAGGTGGGGCAATTCCGCCTCCGGCAAAGACATTTGGGAACCACGGCAACAGGCCCCTCCCCCAGAAGATCAGCAGGAACAGCCCACCAAGAAGATCAAGTTTACCGATCAATGAGAACGGCAGAACTCCAGCGCTAGGGGAATACTGCACATAGAATTCATGGCTTTTTTACCATGATTCTTAAGTCTTTCAAAGGTAATTTGTTTTTTTTAACTGTCCTTTTTTTTTTCAATTTTTCTTTTTCCCTTTTTCAACCAACATCTTATCAATCCCTTTTTTAAAAAACATTTTTTATTTTTCATTTTTAGAGTCATATTGTATCCCTTTATAGTAGTTACCCTTATTTTTGATATATATATATAAGTTGTTCTCTCTTTAAAATTTTGAGATACAGTTTCTTCTAATGGATCAAGTTTACCCTAAATCTCTAGTGTATGGCTTCGTTCTAGTCTCCTGCCTGATCCCATTCTCTCTTTTTTTTTTAAATTCTCTTCTTTTTTCAACCAATTTCTTATCTTATCAATTTCTTTTATAAAACCTTTTATAATTTTCATCTTTACACTCATATTCCATCTCTTCATCATATTAACCTTTATTTGTGTACATATATAAGTTTTTCTTTCCTTAAAATTTTGGGAGGGGCACCTGGGTGGCTCAGTCGTTAACCGTCTGCCTTCAGTTCAGGTCATGATCTCAGGGTCCTGGGATCGAGCCCTGCATCGGGCTCCCCGCTCTGCGGGAAGCCTGATTCTCCCTCTCCCGCTCCCCCTGCTTGTGTTCCCTCTCTCGCTGTCTCTCTGTCAAATAAATAAGTAAAATCTTTTAAAAAAATAAAAATAAAAAAATAAAATTTTGGGAGGTACTTTCTTCTAACAGACCAAAATACGTCCAAAATCTAGTGTGTGACACTGATCTATGCACCAGCCTGATCAAATTTGATCATATTCTGTTTTGTTTTCTTTTTGTTTGTTTTTAACTCTTTCTGTTTCTTTTTTTTTTTTTCTTTTTCTTTCTTTCCCTTTCTTTTCCCCCAGTTTCAGGTCTTTTCTGATTTCTTTAGTGTATATTTTCTGGGGACATTGTTACCCTGTTAGAATTTTGTTCTCTCATTCATCTATTCTCCTCTGGACAAAATGACAAGATGAAAGAAATCACCTCAACAAAAAGAACAAGAGACAGTACCAACTGCCAGGGACCTAATCAATACAGACATTAGTAAGATGTCGGAACTAGAGTTCACAATGATGATTTTAAAGATACTAGCTGGGCTTGAAAAAAGCATGGAAGTTATTAGAGAAACCCTTTCTGGGGAAATAAAAGAACTAAAATCTAACCAAGTCGAAATCAAAAAGGCTATTAATGAGGTGCAATCAAAAATGGAGGCTCTAACTGCTAGGATAAATGAGGCAGAAGAGAGAATTAGTGATATAGCAGACCAAATAATGGAAAATAAAGAAGCTGAGAAAAAGAGAGATAAACAACTACTGGATCACAAGGGCAGAATTCGAGAGATAAGTGATACCATAAGAGGAAACAACATTGGAATAATTGGGATACCAGAAGAAGAAGAAAGAGAGAGGGGGGCAGAAGGTATATTGGAGCAAATTATAGCAGAGAACTTCCCTAATGTGGGGAAGGAAACAGGCGTCAAAATCCAGGAGGCACAGAGAACCCCTCTCAAAATCAATAAAAATAGGTCAACTCCCCGACATCTAATAGTAAAACTTACGAGTCTCAGAGACAAAGAGAAAATCCTGAAAGCAGCTCGGGAGAAGAGATATGTAACCTATAATAGTAGAAACATTACATTGGCAACAGACCTATTCACAGAGACCTGGTAGGCCAGAAAGGACTGGCATGATATATTCAAAGCACTAAACGAGAAAAATATGCAGCCGAGAATACTATGTCCAGCTAGGCTGTCATTGAAAATAGAAGGAGAGATAAAAAGCTTCCAGGACAAACAAAAACTAAAGGAATTTGCAAACATGAAACCAGCCCTACAAGAAATATTGAAAGGGGTCCTCTAAGCAAAGAGAGAGCCTAAAAGCAACATAGACCAGAAAGGAACACAGACAATATACAGTAACAGTCACCTTACAGGCAATACAATGGCACTAAATTCATACCTTTCAATAGTTACCCTGAATGTAAATGGGCTCAATGCCCCAATCAAAAGACACAGGCTATCAGATTGGATAAAAAAACAAGACCCATTAATATGATCCTGTCTGCAAGAGACTCATTTTAGACCCAAAGACACCCCCAGATTGAAAGTGAGGGGGTGGAAAACCATTTACCATGCTAATGGACACCAAAAGAAAGCTGGGGTGGCAATCCTTATATCAGACAAATTAGATTTTAAATCAAAGACTGTAATAAGAGATGAGGAAGGACACTATATCTACTTAAAGGGTCTATCCAACAAGAAGACTAACAGTGGTAAATACATATGCCCCTAACATGGGAGCAGCCAATTATATAAGGCAATTAATAACAAAATCGAAGAAACACATTGACAACAATACAATAATAGTGGGGGACTTTAACACCCCCCTGACTGAAATGGACAGATCATCTAAGCAAAAGATCAACAAGGACATAAAGACTTTAAATGACACACTGGACCAAATGGACTTCACAGACATATTCAGATCATTCCATCCCAAAGCAACAGAATACACATTCTTCTCTAGTGCCCATGGAACATTCTCCAGGACAGATCACATCCTAGGTCACAAATCAGGTCTCAACCGGTACCAAAAGATTGGGATCATTCCCTGCATATTTTCAGACCACAGTGCTTTGAAACTAGAACTCAATCACAAGAGGAAAGTCAGAAAGGACTCAAATACACGGAGGCTAAAGAGCATCCTACTAAAGAACGAATGGGTCAACCAGGA
This sequence comes from Callorhinus ursinus, assembly GCF_003265705.2. Taxonomy (NCBI): domain Eukaryota; kingdom Metazoa; phylum Chordata; class Mammalia; order Carnivora; family Otariidae; genus Callorhinus; species Callorhinus ursinus. Next base: position 14,363,658 of record NW_027397072.1, on the reverse strand, counting down.
AATTAAAGAAGAATTTAAAAAGAATCATGGAAACTAATGAAAATGAAAACACAACTGTTCAAAATCTTTGGGATACAGCAAAGGCAGTCCTAAGAGGAAAGTATAGAGCAATACAAGCCTTTCTCAAGAAACAAGAAAGGTCTCAAATACACAACCTAACCCTACACCTAAAGGAGCTGGAGAAAGAACAGCAAATAAAGCCTAAACCCAGCAGGAGAAGAGAAATAATAAAGATCAGAGCAGAAATCAATGAACTAGAAACCAAAAGAACAGTAGAACAGATCAACAAAACTAGGAGCTGGTTCTATGAGAGAATTAACAAGATGGATAAACCCTTGGCCAGACTGATCAAAAAGAAAAGAGAAATGACCCAAATAAAAAAAAAAAAAATCTTGAATGAAAGAGGAGAGATCACAACCAACACCAAAGAAATACAAACTATTATAAGAACATATTATGAGCAACTCTATGCCAGCAAATTAGATAATCTGGAAGAAATGGATGCATTCCTAGAGATGTATCAGCTACCAAAACTGAACCAGGAAGAAATAGAAAACCTGAACAGACCTATAACCACTAAGGAAATTGAAGCAGTTATCAAAAATCTCCCAACAAACAAAAGCCCAGGGCCAGATGGCTTCCCAGGGGAATTCTACCAAACATTTAAAGAAGAATTAATACCTATTCTGAAACTGTTCCAAAAAAATAGAAATGGAAGGAAAACTTCCAAAGTCGTTTTCTGAGGGCACCATTGCCTTGATCCCCAAACCAGACAAAGACCCCATCAAAAAGGAGAATTATAGACCAATATTCTTGATGAACACGAATGCAAAAATTGTCACCAAAATACTAGCCAATAGGATCCAACAGTACATGAAAAGGATCATTCACCATGACCAAGTGGGATTTATCCCTGGGCTGCAAGGTTGGTTCAACATCCACAAATCAATCAATGTGATACAATACATTACCAAAAGAGAGAACAAGTACCATATGATCCTCTCAATAGATGCAGAAAAAGCATTTGACAAAGTACAGCATCCTTTCTTGATCAAAACTCTTCAGAGTATAGGGATAAAGGGTACATACCTCAATATCATAAAAGCCATCTATGAACAACCCACAGCGAATATCATTCTCAATGGGGAAAAGCTGAGAGCTTTCCCGCTACGGTCAGGAACGCGACAGGGATGTCCACTCTCACCACTGCTATTCAACATAGTATTAGAAGTCCTAGCCACAGCAATCAAAAAACAAAAAGAAATCAAAGGCATCCAAATCGGCAAAGAGGAAGTCAAACTCTCACTCCTTGCAGATGATATGATACTGTATGTGGAAAACCCAAAAGACTCCACCCCAAAACTGCTAGAACTCATACAGGAATTCAGGAAAGTGGCAGGATATAAAATCAATGCACAGAAATCAAGTGGCATTCGTATACACCAACAACAAGACAGAAGAGAGAGAAATTAAGGAGTCGATCCCATTTACAACTACACACAAAACCATAAGATACCTAGGAATAAATCTAACCAAAGAGGCAAAAAATCTGTATTCAGAAAAGTATAAAATACTCATGAAAGAATTTGAGGAAGACACAAAGAAATGGAAAAATGTTCCATGCTCATGGACTGGAAGAACAAATATTATGAAGATGTCAATGCTACCTAGAGCAATCTACACATTCAATGCAATCCCCATCAAACTACTATCTACTTTTTTCAAAGAAATGGAACAAATAATCCTAAAATTTGTATGGAACCAGAAAAGACCCCGAATAGCCAGAGGAATGTTGAAAAAGAAAAGCGAAGCTGGCGGCATCACAATTCTGGACTTCCAGCTCTATTACAAAGCTGTCATCATCAAGATAGTATGATACTGGCACAAAGATAGACACATATACCAATGGAACAGAATAGAGAGCCCAGAAATGGACCCTCAACTCTATGGTCAACTCATCTTTGACCAAGCAGGAAAGAATGTCCAATGGAAAAAAGTCTCTTCAACAAATGGTGTTGGGGAAATTGGAAAGCCACATGCAGAATGAAACTGGACAATTTCCTTACACCACACACAAAAATAGACTCCAAATGGTTGAAAGACCTAAACGTGAGACAGGAGTCCATCAAAATCCTAAAGGAGAACACAGGCAACAACCTCTCCGACCTCAGCCGCAGCAACTTCTTCCTAGAAACATCGCCAAAGGCAAGGGAAGCCAGGGCAAAAATGAACTATTGGGATTTCATCAAGATAAAAAGCTTTTGCACAGCAAAAGAAACAGTCCACAAAACCAAAAGACAACCGACAGAATGGGAGAAGATATTTGCAAATGACATATCAGATAAAGGGCTAGTATCCAAAATCCATAGAGAACTTCTCAAACTCAACACCCAAAGAACAAATGATCCAATCAAGAAATGAGCAGAAGACATGAACAGACATTTTTCCAAAGAAGACATCCAAATGGCCAACAGACACATGAAAAAGTGCTCAACATCCCTCGGCATCAGGGAAGTCCAAATCAAAACCTCAATGAGATATCACTTCACACCAGTCAGAATGGCTAAAATTAACAAGTCAGGAAAGGACCGATGTTGGCGGGGATGTGGAGAAAGGAGAACCCTCCTACACTGTTGGTGGGAATGCAAGCTGGTGCAACCACTCTGGAAAACAGTATGGAGGTTCCTCAAACAGTTGAAAATAGAGCTACCCTATGATCCAGCAATTGCACTACTGGGTATTTACCACAAAGATACAAATGTAGGGATCCGAAGGGGTACGCGCACCCCGATGTTTATAGCAGCCATGTCCACAATAGCCAAACTGTGGAAAGAGCCAAGATGTCCATCGACAGATGAATGGATAAAGAAGATGTGGTATATATACACAATGGGATATTATGCAGCCATCAAAAGGAATGAAATCTTGCCATTTGCAACAACGTGGATGGAACTAGAGGGTATTATGCTGAGTGAAATGAGTCAATCAGAGAAAGACATGTATCATATAACCTCACTGATATGAGGAATTCTTAATGTCAGGAAACAAACTGAGGGTT
>NW_027397072.1:14327990-14360500 GCF_003265705.2 Callorhinus ursinus | reverse complement strand
TGGAGCACTGGGTGTTATGCACAAACAATGAATCATGGAACACTACATGAAAAACTAACGATGTAATGTATGGTGATTAACATAACATAATAATAAAAAAAACTGGGGGAAAGAAAGATACCCAAAATGCCATTTTAACTAGAAGTGGTTTTACACTAGAAGTGAGAGGACTGGGGACACACCACAAGCCAACATGAAACCGCCAGGCAAATAAAGAAGGTCATCAAGGAAAAGGAAGAGTGAGGGAAGCAAAGTGAAACAACAACACAACACAACAAGAAAAACCACAACAAACCTGTAAACAAATTGAACAAATCTAACGATATGAAGCCATCAAAATCACCAATATGAAAATTAATTTATGCCAGTTGAAAATTAATTTATTCCAGTTATAATGAAATTTATTTATGTAAACTAGTTCAAAAAGTACTAAGATTCATATATCTAGGATGCTTGAATTTGTACACTAATGCTCTTGTTATCAAAATTTGTCTTTCTATCTAGAAAGGAGAGGAATAGAGGGGGGAGGTAGGCGGTGTGGAGAGCAACGGAGAAAGCAGGAGAGAAAAGATTTGGGAGAAATACCCCACAGGCAAGGCTGTTTTACCTTAATGACGGGTAGTCATTCCTGATACTTATTCAGCTGAACGATTTTGCACCCTTCTGGCCAGAGAGAATCCCAGGATAGAAATGTCTGAGATGTATAATTGTAACAATAAGCCTATGCTCTGAAATTATAGATACTACATGTCATTATTTCATTGCACACATAGGACTTTGCATTAAAGAAGAACTTTCTCAAAACAAGAAGCTCAAAGCATTTTATAAAATCTAATTCCAATCAACCAGTGTAGTAGGCATAATAAATCATTGTTAATAGAGAGTATTTTCAGTGTGCAGGTAGAAATTTATTTTTTATTTTATTTTGTTTATTTAAGTTTTTTTAGTTACCATACCATGCAATATTGGTTTCTGGAGTAGAATTCAGTGATTCCTCACTTGCTTACAACACCCAGTACTCATCCCAAGTGCCCTCCTTAATCCCCATCACCCCTCTAGCCCATCCCCCACCCACATCCCTCCATCAACCTTCAGTTTGTTTTCTGTCCTTAAGAGTCATTTATGGCTTGTTTCCCTCTCTCCTTTTTTCCTTTTCCCCCTTCCCATTTGCTCACCTATTTTCTTTTTTAAATTCCACATATGAGTGAGATCATATGGTGTTTGTCTTTCTCTGACTGACTTATTTCACTTAGCATAATACACTGTAGCTCCAACCATGTCATTGCAAATGGCAAGATTTCATTCTTTTTGATGGCTTAATATTCCACTGTGTGTAAATGTGTGTGTGTGTGTGTGTGTGTGTGTGTGTGTCTACCACATCTTTTTTATCCATTCATCAGTCGATGGACATTTGGGCTCTCTCCATGGTTTGGCTATTGTTGATAATGCTGCTATAAACATCAGGGTGCATTCACCCCTTCAAATCTGCATTTTTGTATCCTTTGGGTAAATACCTAGTAGTGCAATTGCTGGATCACAGGGTAGAAATTTGTTTAAAACCTTGGTAATAGATATATACTTCTCTTTACTCGGTTTCTCCAGAAAAGTGCTCTTTAAATATAAGACTATTGAATAAATGATTTTGCAGAAGACATGCCAGATTTAAAAATAAATAGAGGGCACCTGGGTGGCTTGGTTGGTTAAATGTCTGCCTTCAGCTCAGGTCATGGTCTCAGGGTCCTGGGATTGAGTCCCGCATCGGGCTCCCTGCTCAGCGGGGAGCCTGCTTCTCCGTCTCACTCTCCCTCTGTGCTCTCCCTTTCTCTCTGTCGCTCTCAAATAAATAAATAAAATCTATTAAAAAAAAAAGAAAAAAGTTAAAAAAAAGAGAAGGTCCTCTTTAGACTTCCTATTGATCGGTTTTCAGAAATGTTGGATACAGCAAAATATCAAATATCTAAGTAAATGAAATGAGAAGCAAAGTTTTAAAAACAAAAGTGACTATGCGAGATGGTCCCTGTTTGCAACCCCAGGCCTATTTTCCATCCTCTTCTACCCCCAGGAGGCCAAATTCCAAGATGCATCTCTGGACCTCCTTGCCTTCTGGCTTCCTGGTGGGTTCAGCCATGAAGGGAGAACTGCCAGCAGGCTGTCAGAGGTAGAAGCAGAGGGAGTTGAGGGTATTTACTTCCCTATTGCCTCCCTACAGCCACAGCTCCCATCAGGTGGCCCCACCTGTGGTTTCAGTTCTTGTCTCCACTTTGCCCCTGGGAGCGAAGGTGGTAATGTCTTCCCACTGCTGCTAGTTCCTCGGTGTCAGCATCCTTCCTTAGCAACCCCGGGCACTGCTCACTCCTTTACAAATAGGCTAGTTCCTAACTGCCCTTCAATTACTCCTTCGAGTTTGCCCTCTGTTTCTTGTCCTGACTCTTGACTAAAGGAGTCACTTGGCTGGCTTTGATCTTGTCATCAGAGTTGTGCCAAAGAGAAAAGTACCACTGCTGTGCTGGTCTTTCTGAGATCAGCTTTTTCTTTTCCAAAGGGGGAGAAAAACTCTGTCATTGCACAGACACCAACAATGATGAAGTCTACTCCAGAGGACGTGTCTGCAGTCTTGCTATCTGGCTGTGGCTGTGAGTGGTGAAAGACAGAGGAAGGGGTGGGGTAGGAAAAGGGGGCTAGTGAGAGAGGGAAGGAGAGAGGAAGGGAGCAAGGAAGGGAGGGAAGGAGGGAGAGAAGAAAGGAGAGAGAGTTGGGAGGAGGCTCTGCAGAAGCACTGGGGATGGGCTGGTGCACCCAGTGTGCAGAGAGCCGGAGAAGGAGCAAAGTAGGTGGAAGCAGAGATAGACGTGGGTAGCTTACAAGAACCAGGAGCCCTAGAGACCATGGTGGCAACCTTATCTGCCAGCAGGAGTCTGCAAGTCCCTGCCACTTGCTTGATGGGAGCAGAGACCCTGCAGAGCTTGGTTCATTCCAGGAGATCACTGGGGGCAATGAAGGAGTCATCCCAACAAGCAGCAGGGAGGGTGAAATAAGTATGGTCAGCCTCTCTTGGCTGAAAACCAGATAATAATTCCTTAGAGATGAGAAAGAACAAACTGGTACTCCACTCATCTTCTACAGTTCACTTAGAGGTGAAATGTCAGACATCCGTAATAAGTGAAATAATTCAATTAAGTATTCAGCAAATCTAGTTAGAATGGGATCTGTAGCATCATGAGTGAGTCCTTCTCAAGCTGGATGGTTGGGCTTTTTTTTGGGGGGGGGTACCAAACACAAAGCAGTTTATTAAAGCTATACGGTTGGTCTTAATAGCTCTCTTTTTAGGACCCAAAGAAGCTACATTTTTATATCTGAAATTATCTGATGCCAAGTGGATCTGGCCAACCATGTGTTTACTTAGCGGGTGCTTTGGTGGAGAGAAACTGCCCAACTCCCTTGGCAGAGAGGGGTAAGAGATAGAGCATTGACCTCGGAATACAGAAAGTTATGCTTTCCTGGAAAGGAGGGAAGGAAACACAGAAAACTGTCAAAGTTTAGAGCATGAAGAAGCCATAAATATCTTCTGTTACAATTTCCCTCAACTGTCATTTTACAGGTGAGGATATCAAGGTTCTAAAAGAATTGGGGACTCACCCACTTTTAGAAGGCCAGCACTAGAACCCAGTCTCTATATTCCCAGAATGTTCCTGCTCAGACAGGGTAAGTGGCCAGGAGAGTATCTAATTCTCTGGGCCCACCCCTCTGGACATCTGGCAGGTTCTCAGGCTCTTACAAATAGGGAGAGCTCTAAGAAGGGGAGCGTGTCCATGTCTCTTCAGTCTGCATTGCTGTGTGGGTACATTGTTAACATTTCTTGATAGTATATCAACAGGAGATATGCTTTTGTTTTCCACCAAGAAAAATCAAAATTTAATTGTAAAGTCACCAATAGACCTTCTTTTAGATTTCTTTCTACACGTGGAAAAATAGCAAAGTCTAGGCTCAAACCTGCTTCCTTTCTAGAAGCCACTTAGTCGCCTCATTTGCTTGTAAGTAGTTTGGCTGGGGGACTAGAGATTACTCTGGGAATCAGGATGACATTTAATGGAACACATTCTCGTTTCACAGAAACAGATTCCGAAATAGCCATTCAGAAGGAAAGCCACTCTCACTGGAATGCTTACAAATCAGTTTCCCCACAATCACATCACTGGACCTCCCTTGCCATCTGTGGTTCCGCTGTGCAGATTCCCCTGTCCCTGAGTCTGGGAAGGGAAGGCATTTGTTGTACGTGTTCTGACTGCAGGGACAGCTGGAGACAGTGGATAGACTGAGCTCTTCCGACAGGACATAATGGCTTCTAACTGATAACATTTATGCTCGACATTCCTGGGTTTTCTTGAAATGGGAAGAACCAGTTTAGAGAGAGCGATAGCTCTTTGTACTTACCAGCTAAGCACAAAGTCCGAAGTTTGTAAACACCAACAGCAGTGCTCCCAATAATTGGCTACATGAACTAGGTGTCTATCGGGACCAGAATAGTGAGAAAATAGCAGGGAAAGAACACGTCATACTGCTGGAATCTAGAATCAAATTTCCAGATAGACCCTTGGGATTGAGTAAAGGCCGGGGCTCTGACTGAAGAATGGGACCATGTAGCAGGGGAATGAGTTCAGTAGATTCAAAATGCAGAAATAAGCCCAGAAGGAAAGAGTCAATATAGATAGCAAAATCCCAAACCAAGAGTCCAAGGTCTATTCCACCCCTCAACGGGGTTGTGATCAGGGAGTGTTGAAAGCACAAGAGAATTATGGGTAACTTTACAGTTCCTAATAGCAGTGAGGCAGAAAGAGCACGAGGTAAGTTTAAAAAAAAAAGGTCCTTATTTGATGCTTGGGTTAACCCTTTCATCTCCCTGATTTTCTCATCGATAAGATGGAGTTAATAACAACTATTTCATAGGATTGTTTCCAGAATTAGATCAAATAAAATAATGTGTTTAAACTATAAAGAAACATGTTATACAAATAAAATGTTAGATTATGTCTACCTCATCATGGCAACTTTTCAGAAGTCTTTAGTGAACAAAACTAAACAGTTGCAACTTGTCAGGAAAACTTTCAGAAGGTAGATTACAATTTCTTTCCTTCCACTCAAAAGAGAACTACAACAGCAAATGAGAACATATTGACTACCTACTGTATGTAGCCCCACCATGTGCTACACAAACTCAGGCATTCTGGCCAATGTCATAAATGACAGCCTTCTTATGAAGAGCCGGAAAACAGCTACTGCAGAAAACGGAATGACGACAATTTTATTTTATCTCAGTATGATATTTGACCCCGAGGTCCCTAAACATTTCTCAGAGTGGTGAGAATCAGCCTTTGTAGACATTCCCAGGCTTAGATTAGTGGTTCCCTTGAATGCTCATTAGACAGAGATCTATGACATAGCCCATATATACAGCAGGATATCTGTCAAGTTGCTGAGGCTTAAACAAGGGATCTGAGTACTTCATAAATCTAAAGTTTAACAGGTTCTATTTTTTTATTTTCCTCAAGCCAGATGATCATCACCCCTATCACTATTAATCACAGGCATCATATTGAGATGTGCTTTTTTTCATATGGGGAGCTTACACATTTCTAGTCACTAGGAAGTGAAAAAACAGAGTGGCTTTGGTATATATCCCAATTTGTATAGGAAAATGGCTTTATTACTAGCTTGAGGATCTGAAGACCAGCTTGTCTGATTCCTCCAGCCTCCCTTCGTGGCTTAGTACAATTGAATCATCTCAACAATAGGCACTTCAAAAAATTTTTTCAAAGGTCAAAAAAAAAATAATTGGATACCATGTACAAAAAGAGAAAAGATAGAAGTTTTTACCAATTTCCCATTCTTTTATTCACCCATCCTGGACCCTGGGTTGGAGGACATGTTTGTGGTCTGAGCATTTCTCCCCTCCTGCATCAAAGATGGAGGTGACAGTCATAACTCCCTGAACTGTGATTAGATGGCTTCTATATTCGACCATATTTTAGTCTGCTGGTTCTTCAATTGAAGCCATGAGGGGGCCACTTGTGTCCCCTATTGTCCCATGAACAAGTGGAGCCCTGCCTTAGCCTCTCACCATGTTCCTGCCCCGACTCCCTGTTCCTACATCAATAAATGTCTCTTGCTACATCAGCTTCTTTGAAGCCTCAGCCAGAAAAGGAGGATTTGATCAGTACTGGCTCACCTGCTTTTTCTTACCTCAGGAGACCATTTGTTTCTAGTCATACTACAGAGGAAAGCATTCCTCTGATCAAGACTTAGGAACCACCATAAAATTATCTCTAATGTATTATAAATTTTAAACCAAAACACATTTGGAATATAACCGTAAACATAAGCAGCTATAACTTTTAATGCTTTCCAAGGGGACATAATCCTAACAACCATCTGTAGAAATTTTCTCTACACAGGCTGGCAAATGCTTTCCTTTTCCCCACCAATCCCATCCTATAAGCTAAATGGAATTTTGGGGCATCTGGGTGGCTCAGTCGGTTAAGCGTCTGCCTTCGGCTCAGGTCATGATCCCAGGGTCCTGGGATGGAGCCCCGCATCCGGCTACCTGCTCAGCAGGGAGTTTGCTTCTCCCTCTCCCTCTGCCCCTCCCTGCTGCTCATGCTCTCTCTCTCTTTCTTATCAAATAAATAAATAAAATCTTTGAAAAAAAATTTTTTAAAAATGGAATTTTATAAAATCCTCTCAGCAGAAGAAAAAAAAAATGTCAGTCATCACTCCTGCCCTAACCAAAAGCAAAACAAAAACACAATGCACTGAATTTGCCAGATTCTTGGCACATTTTTGGTGGGTGTGTACATCAGAGCATGACTGCACATGCCCAAGCAGGGCAGAAAGGGAGTGCTCCGTGATGACAAAGGGGGAGCAGACTATGCCATAGGAATTTCCCAAACTGGAAACAAAACCCGAGGCTGCGGGGCTGCTGCAGTAGCTCAAACAGAGCCCCGCACAAGGGTGTCCACCTGAGAGGCAAGGAGGTCAAATCACAAATGGCCCCTCTTAAGCCCAGAAAAGGTGTCTCTTTAAATTCACTCAAAGACCCATTTATTTGGCAAAACTTGTATCCACAGGGTTGCCAGGCTGTCTTCATGTGGGACCAAGAGAGTATGTAACCTGACAGGATGAGAGGCTCCCAGCCCCCCTGCCTGGATGTCCCCACTCAGCTCAGCCACCTCCTCTGATCAAGAGGAGAGAAGGGGAAGGTGATGGAGGGCAGAGTAGCGGGGGAAGCATTTTTGCTCAAAACTAATAAGGATTAGGTCCAGCTGCATGCAGCCCACCCTGGCCAGTTTCCTGGAATGTGTCATTTTGACCTTGGCAAGCCAATCTTCAATGTTGTCTCTGTGGGATATGGCTTGCTCTGACTATCAGAGTGCAGGCCCAGCTCACCAGCTTAGTGCTCCTTCCCCAACGTCCTCTGCCCCACTCCCATGCACATACACAATCCCCTCCTCCTTCTTACCTGTAGATCCAATGTGGAAATTCAACTAGGCTCATGGAAAAGTTCTATCAAGAGGGAGAGCAGAAACCCTCTGATGGATACAGTATTCTTCCCTATCTGCAGGAGGTATTTGTAAACATGCACTCCCCTCTCTGTTTTTCAGGAAGTGATGCAAGGTGTGAATATGTTTCTTTGGTCTACACAGTCTTCCCTGATCTGCCACTGCCAGCCTGATTCATCAGCCTTGCTCATTACTCATTAATGTGAGTAATGTGAACAGGTGCAATGGTCCAGAGCCACATGACTGAAAGTAGGGGCCCCCACTGGTGCCCGCTTGACAGCAGCCGAGGATCCTTCACTTTGACACAGGAATAAAGATAGCTCACTTTTTGGAGACCAACAATTTGACTGAAATATGGCAAACCATGTTAAAAATGTCATCCCTTTTCAACTATACTGATAACACTGGAATGAAACATATATTCATCAGAATGAAAAGTACTGAGATGGTTTAGTCCTAGGGACTCCCTCCCACATCTTTGCTATCTCTTTAACGTGTAGATTCTCAGCTAGCTTGGCCCGAGCTTGCATTTTGGGCAGCTCCTGGCTTTTAGAGATGAGGAACTAACACCTGGAGGGGAAGAGATTGGCTGAAGATCACAGAGCAGGTGAGCAGGAGAATCTGAATTGGAACCCCGATCTCTGACCACTAAATCAGTCCTCTTTCCACCACAGTGTATTACCACTGGAGAGGAATAAAGGATCCAACTCTGCAGAAGTGGCTTTTCCCCCAAGTAACTTGACAGCAATAATGTTTTCCATTACTGCCAGGCACAAATACTGCTCAGATAGTTCCTTCAGTTTACTATCTTTTTCATTGTGAGTGTACTCGTGTCTTTACTGTCCACATCACATGCTGATACATAGTAAAATGCCATGGTGCAACCTGAGGTATACCTTTATTCTGACAACATGCATTCTAGGATGTAGTTTCCAGGCTTACAACAGCCAGATGGTCTCGATTTCCTGGGACACCATATCTTGAGTATTCAAAACATTACCACCCTGTATTGTATATCTATCTCCATGCAACTATTTTATATCCATGTGGTAATTTGTTAAAATGATAACGAAGTGGATTAAATCTGTATCTTCATAAAACTTTTCAGGTAAACCCATTCACAAATCAGGAAAATGATCCTTTGTTAAATAAGGAGTTCAAATGTGTGATTTGGGGGAAATGATCAATAATATAACACAATATTGTTTTCTCTTCTACCTTCAAATTAAATTTAGGCCTTCTCTGTAGAAATGAATCATTGTGCTCCCAAAATCTGACCAAGAAGAAAATGCTATGAAGATGGAAGTTTCCAAAGGAATGGTGATAATAATGTATATTTCAGGTTCTATGATAGTTTCACGGTGGCAGGAAGAACAGGCAGAACCCAGGAAGAATTTATTTTAGTATCACTACTGCTAATCAAAATCAAAGATTCCAAAGCTGGTAGGCTCCAGGGGATCAGCAGAGTTGTTTTAATTTATTTTTTATTTTTTTAATTGTTTTTTAAGATTTACTTATTTATTTGAGAGAGAGAGAGAGAGAGAGAGAGAAGGAGCACACGTGCGGAGGGGCAGAGGGAAAGAAGCAGACTCCCCATTGAGTGTGGAGCCCAACATGACGCTGCGCTCCACTCAGGGCTGGAGGCAGGGCTCAACCTCAGGTGGGACCCCAGGACCCTGAGATCATGACCTGAGTCAAAACCAAGAGTCAGATGTCTAACTGACTGCACCACCCAGGTGCCCCAGCAGAAGTTGTTTATAATTGTGCTTATGAATAAATGTATCACATTTCTCAATACTCTTCTTGTTACAACTCCTGCAGCAATTAAGATTAGATACAACTTCACAAAACAGAAGCAACAAAAACAACACACAATACAACAGCATTTTTAAAAATAAAACAAATAGTATTTTAAACAAAATAACAGTATTTGTGGAGTTTAAACCATAAATAATGATGTTTTATTTATTTTCTTTTTTTAAAGATTTTATTTCTTTATTCATGAGAGAGAGAGAGAGAGAGAGAGGCAGAGGGAGAAGCAGGCTCCCAAGGAGCAGGGAGCCCGATGTGGGACTCGATCCCAGGACCCCGGGATCATGATCTGAGCCGAAGGCAGACGCTCAACCATCAAATAAGGACTGAACGTTAAGAGCAGATTATCAGGCAGAAAAATCAGCCAAAATAGTTAAATGACACAATCAACATATAGGAACTAATTGACAGAACTCTGTCCTCAATATCCACAGTATATACATTTCTTGCAAATGCCAATGGAATATTTACTAAAACTGTCTTTATGCTAAGTCATATAGCAAGAGCCAACAATTTCAAAGATTAAAATCATTTAGTGTCTATTTTCTCACCGCAATTAGAAAGTTGAAGTAGACATCAATAATAAAGTATAGAGAGAAAAATCCCTAAATTCTTGGAAATTAAGTGATACACTTCTAAATTCATGGGCCAAAGAATAAATCACAAAAAACTTACAAAATTAATTTGAATTAGGTGATCATGAGAACCACAAAATATAAACACCTGTGGGATGCTGCAATTTATAGCCTTAATTATATATATTGAAAAGAACACAAAACTAAGAATTAGTGATGGAAGCATTCCTCTCTAGAAGTTAGAAAAAGTACAGAAAATTAAATCCAAACATAATAGGGGATAAAAATAATAGCAAAAATTAATAAAATATAAAACAAAAGAAGAATAGAAAAAATAAACAGGGGCTCCTGGCTGGCTCAGGCAGAAGAGTGGGTGACTCTTGCTCTCAGGGTCATGAATTCGAGCTCATGTTGGTTGTAGAGATTACTTAAATAAATAAAACTTAAAAAAAATAAGCAATGCCAAAAGGTGATTCTTTTAAAAAACTAATAAAACAGAAAACCCTTGGCAACACTGATCAATAACAGAAGAAAGAGAAGACACAAATTACCAATATGGAGGGCGCCTGGGTGGCTCAGTTGGTTAAGTGACTGCCTTCGGCTCAGGTCATGATCCTGGAGTCCCGGGATCGAGTCCCACATCGGGCTCCCTGTTCGGCAGGGATTCTGCTTCTCCCTCTGACCCTCTTCCCTCTCGTGCTCTCTATCTCTCATTCTCTCTCTCTCAAATAAATAAATAAATAAATCTTTAAAAAAAAAAAGTATACTTAACCAAAATATAAAAAAGAAAAAAATTACCAATATGGAAATAGAAAAGGGCACAGCATTACAGAAATTTGTGCCGAAATTTTAAAGATAATGAAAAGATATTTTAAATATTTTTAGGCAAAAATGTTTTGAAAATGAAGAAATGAACAAATTCCTAGAAAAACACAACTTGCCACATTGATAGAAGCTGAAATAGGAAATTTCAATGGCTCTATATCTATTAAAAAATGTAATAGATAAGGGTCCATCGACTCATGAATGGATAAAGAAGATGTGGGGTGTGTGTGTGTGTGTGTGGTATACATACGGTATATACATAATCAATGGAATATTACTGAGCCATAAAAAAGAATGAAATCTTGCCATTTGCAATGACATGGATAGAGCTAGAGTATAATGCTAAGTGAAATAAGTCAGAAAAAGACAAATATATGATTTCACTCATATGTGGAATTTAAGAAACAAAACAAACAAATGGAAAAAGAAAGAGAAGAGAGGAAGACCAAGAAACAGACTCTTAAGCAGAGAGAATAAACTGATGGTGACCAAAGGGGAAGTGGGTGGGGGGATGGGAGAAACAGGTGATGGGTCTTAAGGAGGGCACTTGTTGTGATGAGTACTGAGTGTTGTATGGAAGTGCTGAATCACTATATCTATATTGTTCACCTGAAACTAATATTACACTGTATATTAGCTAACTGGAATTTAAATAAAAATTTAAAAAATAATAAAAATAGGTAGATAGATGATAGATAGATAATAGATAGATAGATAAAACATTCTTTTAAAAAGATCTTAAGGGAAAATTTCAGGACAAGATGGTTTCATTGAATTTTTCCAAACTCTTAAGGAGTAAATAAATAAAAATAACCTTATGCAAATTCTTTCAGAGGTTAGTGCAAGAGGAAACACTTCCCAAATCATTTCATGCAGCCAACATAACCTTGATATCAAAAACTAACAATGAAATTATAATAAAGGAAAACCAGGTCATCTCATGTCAGAACATAAGTTGCAAAATTCTAAACAAAATATTAGCAATTTATATCCAGTGACACACACACACACAAAGCTATACTTACCATAAGACTACAAAACTAATATAACTTCCAAAACTGAACCGATATTTCACAAATCATTCTGGAACAGGTGGATATCCACACACACACTATACACAAAATTCAACTCAAAGTGGACTCAAGACCTAAATGTAAGAGTTAAAACTATAAAACTCAAGAGTAAATCTTCGTGAAATTGGCTGTTAGTCAGGACACCTGGGTGGCTCAGTCAGTTAAGCATCTGCCCTCAGCTCAGGTCATGATCTCAGGGTCCTAGGATCAAGCCCCGTGTCCAGGGAGTCTGCTTCTTCCTCTGTCCTTACCCCTGCTCATGTTTGCTCTCTCTCTCTCTCTCTCTCTCTCTGACAAATAAATAAAATCTTAAAAAAGAAAATTGGCCATTGGTTTCTTTGATACAAAAGTAAAAGTACAAATGAAAAGACAAAAATTGATAAACTGGACTACATCAAAATGTAAAACTTTCGCATCCTATACCATCAAAAAACTGAAAATACAGTCCACAGAATGGGGGAACATTGCAAATCATCTCTCTGTTAAGAGTCTTCTATCTAATATATATAAACAATTATAACACAATAATAAAAATACAGATAACCCAATTTTAAAATAGGCAAAAGTTCCAAATAGACATGTCTTCAAAGAAGACCCACAAGGTCTGGCCAAAAAGGTCAAGGACAGGTGTGATTAGTCATTAAGGCACATCAAAACCATGGGTGTATGGATCTAGAGAGTATTACACTAAGTGAAATAAGTCAGACAAAGAAAGGCAAGCACTGTATAATTTCACTTATCTGTGGGATCTTAAAAACAAAACAAATGAAGAAACAAAACAAAATAATAAAACAGACTCTTAAGGACAGAGAACAAACTGGTGGTTGCCACAAGGGAAGGAGGGTGGGAGGTGGGTGAAAGAGATCAAAGGGATTAAGATGGACCAACCTCCAGTCATAAAATGAATCAGTCACAGGGATGACTAATACAGCACAGGGAATACAGTTAATAATATTGTAATAACACATGGTGACAGATGGTGACTACACGTGTCATGGTGAGCCTTGAGTAATGTATGGAATTATTGAATCAGTATGTTGTACACCTGAAACTAGTATAACACTGTATGTTAATTTTACATAAATTTTTAAAAAAGCAAACATGAGATACCACTTCACATCCTGTAGGATGGTGTATCAGTTTGCTAGGGACCATAATAAAGGACGCCTGACTGGGTGGCTTATACACAGAAATGTATTTTCTCACAATTCTAGAGACTACAAGTCCAAGATCAAGGAGTCAGCGTGCTTGGTTTCTTCTAAGACCTCTCTCCTGGGCTTGTAGATGGTCTTTGTCTTTCTGTCTTCACATGGTCTTCCCTCTGTACCTCTCTGTGTCCAAATTTCCTCTTCTTATAAGAAAACCAGTCATATTGGATTAGGACCCACCCTTATGACCTTATTTTTATTTAATGACCTCTTTAAAGACCCTCTCTCCAAATACAGTCACATTCTGAGGTACTGGAGATTAGGATTTCAATATATGAATTTGGCAGGGGGAGACATCATTCAGTCCATAACAGATGGCTGGCATCAGAAGAATGATGTGGAGAAACTGGAACCCTCATACATTGCTGTTGGGAATGTAAAATGGTGCAGCTGCTTTGAAAAACAGTTGGCCATTCCTCAAAAAACTAAATTTGAGAGTTATCATAAAATCTGGCAGTTGCACTCCCAGGTATATACCTAAGAGAATTAAAAACGTAAGACCATTCAAAACTTCTACATGAGTATTCACAGCAGCACTATTCATAGGAGTCAAAACGTCCACCATCTAATGAATGGATAAATGAAATGGGGTATGTCTACACAATGAATTATTATTCAGCAATAAACTAAAGGAATTAAAAGTAAAAGGAATAAAGTAATGATATGTGCTACAATATGGATGATCCTTGAAAATGTTATGCTAAATGAAAGAAGTTAGTCATAAAAGATCACATACTGGATGGTTCCATTTATATGAAATGTCCATAATAGTCAAATCTACCGGGACACAGAGTATATTAGTGGTTGCTTAAGGATAGAGGACTTGGTGAGTATTCACCTAACTGTACTCCTATGATTTATACACTTTTATACATGTTATGCTTCAATAAAAATATTTATTGAAAGAAAAGTTGTGTAAATAAATAAAATATAAATATTGCTCCAAAAAATTATGTTTCTATGTATATATACATATACAAGGTTCTGTGCCTGGGAGCACACAAAGGTGAATCAGACACCATTTCTCCTCTCAAGGAGATCGTGACCTATTACTTTAAAACCAGACCAGGGTATAAGAATCCTAGCTGAAAAGACAGAAACCTTGATGGGGGTCTGAGAATCCAACTGGAAAGATAAAACCTGGATGCATGGTTACGCTACCATTTCCTAGAAGCTCTTCTTTGGCACACAAACTAAAAAACAACCAGTGTGCCCCACATGACCTTCAGAGAAGCACCCTGCCAGGTGGAGGTGACCCTGGCTTATTCCTAGACAAAAGGTCATGGCCTTGAATTTGAGGCTGGATCATGCAAATGCTCCAACAAACTCATAACACTGCTTCCCTCTAGGGAGAGCCTGGGAGCTTGGCAATCCCTGAGAATCCCACAAATCAGGAAGGATCTTGGAGGTCATCTGGTTCACCCTTTCAGAAGGGGAAGCTGAGGAAGAAACCTGGTGAGGGTCACAAGACCATCACTGGTACTACATTATAGTTGTCTTCTTCTCTTGGACACATTTTCCATTTGGAATAAGCCATAGTCATTATAAAGTTGAAGAACAATATGGCAATGAATTCAACTCATATCTGTGGTTAAAAGAAACGACCTATTTGATGTTTTATGTTTCAATTTTCTGTGCACTAATAAAAGTGCGTAACTACAGAGAGACTCTATATTGCTATACGTGGGCATGATAGAGATTTATAGTCTGTGAGGGAAATACGTAGATTCTCTGACACAGAAAAGCCCAGCCATTAAAATAGCATCAGTAAAATCAAACAAAGGGGAAAAAAAAGTCCCCACTTTATTGGCCAATCAAGCAGAAATTGAGATATTTCTGAATTTATTTATTTATTTTTCTAATTCTTTAATCCAGGACACCGGGAATACATTTATGAAAACTTGTACCATTCCATGTCCTCCTTTCATCGCCTTGCTAGAGCTTTCCAGGGACACAAAATTGGGTGACTAAATTTGCACTCTGGTGCTCCTGAATCTAGAGATTTTCCACACCGGAACCAGGGCTGGCTAAACTTAATAGGTTATTACTGACAGAGTGGAGAGTGATGGCCAGGTTTTACTCTGCTCCTGAGTCTACAGATGGGTTTCTCGACCTTGAGCTCTGCTAACTGGATAGTGGACTAGATAATCCTCTGTGTGGAACTGTCCTGTGTAGGATGTTTAGCAGCATCCCTGGTCTCTACCCACTAAATGCCAATAGCACTCAACCCCCAGTCGTGACAACCAAAAATGTCTCTAGACATTGTCCAATACCCCTTGGGGGCAAAGCCACTCAGTGTTGAGGTCCCTGGTCTAAAGTATAAACATGTGGTTGAGATTTGACTTCCACTCATGAAGTAGCCAAGTGACATTGAAAGAAAGGGATAGTAATAAAATAAGCTATTAAGAGATACCATTTGCTTAGTGCCTACTATATAAAAAGCCCTTTGTGAAGTGCTTCATATACATTATCTCATTTTATCCCCAAGATACCCTGAGAGGTAGTGGATCAGTCAATGCTTTCGGCTGCTACAACAGTACATTCTAGGTGGTTTAAACAGAAGTGGAATTTAATTTATGATATTAGGTAGCTCACTGAAGCTCCAGGCAGGCCAGAAGGTCAAGTTGGAGCTGGGCAGCTGGGAACCATGCCCAAGCCACACTGCAAGAAAGCTCCAACGGTGACCCCAGTGCAGTCTCCCTGGGCAAAGGTACCTACCACACCATGACACACCACAGCGCCTGTACCCACTGATGCTGGGCAGGGACAAGAATAATGTGGCCTCCGTGAGCAAAAGTCACCAGTCTCCAGGAAACTCATTTTTCCTGAAGCCCTTTTCTTCACGAGTATACTTTGAATTCTGCATGTCTATCTGACTATTTCATTGGCAGAGCCTATTTCCCATGCCTGCACCAGAACTGTGAGGAAAGCTGGGATAATGAGTTTCTCAGGGAATTAGGAATTAGGGAAATTCTCAAGATGTGTGTCTGAAAGCCCTTGAGTGACTACAGGGCACATTAAGTGACTATGCTCCAGGTAGATGCCCATTTTGTAGATGAGGAAAGAAACTCAGAGAGTTTAAGTAACCTGCCTAAACTCATTCCTACCATGTGAACTCAAACATAAGTTCTCCTATTCTTTAGCCAGTATTCTTTCCCGTGTAATAGTAACAGCTCAAGAAAATGTGTAGCTCCCTACCTGTCCAACCCCTGTCCTTGAGTACAGCTTCCTAGGAGGTCCCTAGACTGAGATGCTATGAGATTGTGCCCCATCTAGATTTTTGTCGGCCAAGGCAAAATCATCACTAGTTAGTACCCTCCTAAATGCCTCATGG
This sequence comes from Callorhinus ursinus, assembly GCF_003265705.2. Lineage (NCBI taxonomy): Eukaryota > Metazoa > Chordata > Mammalia > Carnivora > Otariidae > Callorhinus > Callorhinus ursinus. The sequence goes on along the minus strand of NW_027397072.1, from coordinate 14,344,120 downwards.
AGACTGTAACGCAGAACACATACGCTGTGGTGGAACGGGTGGTTCCCAGAGAAATGGGGATGGGTTCTGTCTACTTCCTGTGCCTGTGGCCTTCAAAGAAGTTCTCTCTTCTACTGTCTGGAGAAAAAAAGGGACCAGTAAGGCTGCCCAACTGTGGTGGGCAACCTCTACCTCCTCCTGGTATTCATACCTGGTATAACACTTCCCTGGAGTATGGGCTCGACCTAGTGACTCACTCCTAAGGAATTAATGTAGCAAAGGTAAAGAAAGGCCATTTCTAAGATTAGGATACAAAAAAACTGATTTCTGTCTTGAGTACGCTTTCTCTCTCCCTCTTGCTCTCTCACTTTCTCTGTCTTGCTCTCCCGGAGGGAATCCAGCTGCCATGTTGTCAAGATACCCTCTGGAGGAGCCACATGGAAAGGAACTGAGAGCAGCCTCCAGCCAACAGCCAGTGAGGAATGGAGGTCCTTCTCCCTCCTCTTACTCCTCTGAGGTATGTGGCATGCACAAATTACTACCGGATTGTTCTCTGAGTCATATATGTGCCAGATTGGAAGTTCCTTGAGGGAGTGTCCTATACTTGTACCCCTCCATGTCTCCCCACTAGTATTTGGCAAAGTACTGGGTGCATGGAGCTTCAGAGAACATTTTGGAACAAATGAATGCCAATGAGCCTTATATGAAATACTCTTGGTCAAACTCAAATCCTTTCCTTCCTTCCTTCCTTCCATCCTTCCTTCCTTCCTTCCTTCTTTCCCTCCTTCCTTCTTTCCTTTCAGAAAACGTTTACTGAGCTCATACATGTACTCATCACTCTACAGAGACTAGAGAATAGAAAGATGAATCAGACATAGTTTCTGCTCCCACATTGCATTAATTTTCAATACTGCTGTAACAAATTACCATCAAGTTGGTAGCTTAAACAATATAAATTAACCCTATCATTCTGGTGTAGTTCAGAAGTCTGATACAGGTCTCAGTTGGCTAAAATCAAGGTTTGGGCAGGGAAACTTTTGTGCTTTTCTAACTTCTAATGGCTGCCTACACTCCTTCGTCCCATCTTCACAGCCAGCCATGGCAGACTGAGTCCTTCTCGGTCACCACTTGAGAGGATCTTTTTTAGTCCCCTCATGGAGAATGCTACAATATTTTACTCTAATAACTTCCCAAATTCAAATATCTGATCTTTTTAATTCACTAGAACCAGAGCATCCACATCTATGCAGGGTCTCATATGTTGCTAGGTTAAGTTTTGCACATTCAATGAGTTGGCCCAGTATCAGGCTCCTAAGCACTCAGACTTTCTACACATGCTTCGACTACTTTGATTCAGTCAGCAAAGAAAAAGCAATCTACAGCAGCTTGGGTTAGGCTAATGTCACCTCTATTTCATAAATCTCTCTCTCTCTCTCTCTCTCTCCCCCCTCTCTCATATTCAATTGAAAACTATATTGGTGCAGCAAACAAAGCTAGACTTTTGTATTCATAGTCTGGGTCTCATCCCTACCACCTACTAGCTATGTGCGATCTAAGGTAGCATCCTCTCTTGTCAGAGGAGGTTAGAAATACTCATGGCACCTGATAACCATAATGGTTAAAGTAGATCATAGATATGGGCGCCTGGGTGGCTCAGTTGGTTAAGCGACTGCCTTTGGCTCAGGTCATGATCCTGGAGTCCTGGGATCGAGTCCCACATCAGGCTCCCTGCTCAGCAGGGAGTCTGCTTCTCCCTCTGACCCTCTTCCCTCTCGTGCTCTCTATCTCTCATTCTCTCTCTCTCAAATAAATAAATAACATCTTTAAAAAAAAAAGTAGATCATAGATAGAAAACTCAGCCACAGTGCAGGCACATGGTGAGCACCTTCAAATGGCAGCTATTATCAATATCGATTACTTTGCTTCTGTGGTACTATAGATCGTAATGAAACTACCCCACCACTCAGTGCTCGGTATATCTAGGGAGGGATGTGACAGGGCCACCAAAGAACACCAAGGACTCTAGATGTTGTTTTCCAAAAGTAAAGACTTGGAGCAAGGCAAAATCTGGCAGAAACATTATGATAGGGGATGGGCTCTCTGCCTCCATCACCCTGCCCCACCTCCAAAATTAAAGATGCCTCCCGAGCGAAGCAACTGGGTGGGTGTGGGGCAGAAAAGCCACAGTGAGGAGGTCAGTGAGGTTCAGAGGATAAGACCAGAAGGGGCCAAACGGGCAGGAGAGAAGTTAGTAGGAGCCACTTGAGTTGTGGGTCAATCAGCACTTGAGTGAAAGCCATCTCCGGATTAAGGGGCCCTAAACATTCCCCAGGTAATGTTTCCAAAGATGCCTGGGCCCACTAAAATGTCCATATGGAGGCAACAAGAGGTGTATGGCCACAATACCTGAAAACACAGAGCTGTGTATCTGGGGGACAGGGCTATGCATGTCCTAGGCAGACGGTTACCTGTAAGAGAAAAATCATTTCTCAGTGATGATGGCTTTTTCCACTCCACGATTAGGCCAGAAAAACTGGAATTAACCCAGTTCATAACTGCAAAACTTAAAAGAAACCAAAAAAAATTTTTTTTTCTTAAACCGCAGTCTTTCTGAGTCTTACCTGTGACCTTAGAAAAGGAACATAATTTCCATGGGCCTTAATTTCTGCATGTGAGAATGGAGGGCTGGAGGTAGGTAATCCGTCCATCTCTAAAATAATTCTGGTGGTAGTTATAATCTTTACATGACTTGGGTTTCTATGTGTGATCTTAAAGTCTTTCTAATAGTCCCATTTCCCACCGAGGAGACTGAGGGTCAAAGATAATAAGGAACCTGCCAAACCCAGACAACTTGAAAATGGCAGAACTTCTACACAGCAAAGGAAACAGTCAACAAACAAAGAGGCAACCCACAGAATGGGAGAAGATATTTGCAAATGACACTAGAGATAAAGGGCTGGTATCCAAGATCTATAAAGAACTTCTCAAACTCAACACCCGAAAAACAAATAATCAAGTCAAAAAATGGGCAGAAGATATGAAAAGACACTTCTCTGAAGAAAACATACAAATGGCTAACAGACACATGAAAAAAATGTTCATCAGCATTAGCCATCAGGGAAGTTCAAATCAAAACCACATTGAGATACCACCTTACACCAGTTAGAATGGCAAAAATGGACAGGGAAAGAAATAATAAATGTTGCAGAGGTTGTGGAGAAAGGGGAACCCTCTTACACTGTTGGTGGGAATGCAAGTTGGTATAGCCACTTTGGAAAACAGTGTGGAGATTCCTCAAAAATTTAAAAATAGAGCTACCCTATGACCCAGCAATTGCACTCCTGGGTATTTACCCCAAAGACACAGAGATAGTGAAAAGAAGGGCCCTATGCACCCCAATGTTCATAGCAGCAATGTCTACAATAGCCAAACTGTGAAAAGAGCTGAGATGCCCTTCAACAGATGAATGGATAAAGATGTGGTCCATATATACAGTGGAATATTACTCAGCCTTCAGAAAGGATGAATACCCAACTTTTACATCAACATGAATGGGACTGGAGGAGATGAAGCTAAGTGAAATAAGTCGAGCAGAGAAAGTCAATTATCATATGGTTTCACTTATTTGTGGAACATAAGGAACAGCATGGAGGACATTAGGAGAAGGAAGGGAAAAATGAAGGGGGGGTGGGAATCGGAGGGAGAGATAAACCATGAGAGACTATGGACTCTGAGAAACAAACAGGGTTTTAGAGGGGAGGGGGTGGGGGGATTGGTTAGCCCAGTGATGGGTATTAAGGAGGGCAGGTACTGCATGGAGCACTGGGTGTTATATGAAAACAATGGAACGTGGATCACCACATCAAAAACTAATGATGTATTGTATGGTAACATAACATAATAAAATTAAAAAAAGAAAGAAAGAAAGAAAATGGCAGAACTGGGACTTGAAAAGAGACCTGTCTGACCCCAAAGCTCTGGTCTTTTCACTCCAGTGGCCCTACAGTCCCATGGCTCTTTCAGACTCAGGAAGTGGTAGACCCAGAGGGACACTAGCCCCATCCTGGAGCGAGGCTGATACCCCCAGGGGAACATGTCTGCTGTGCCTCACTCTCACACAAAGTAAGCAGACTCCTCAGAGGTGAATGGGGCCATCAGGATGCCCAGGACACCTGAGAAGTCACCAGCAGTGGCAGGAGAAACCCATGACATTGAGTGCTTGTGGCTTCCTAGTTTCAACAGAGGCAGAATGATTCCCTAGGTGTCCCTGCCAGACCTCCCTTCTGCCTCTGAATTTATAGTTTCATACTAGGGAGCATGGGTATGGCTTGTGAAGATTTCTTACAATAAAATTAAAATGTGATTACCCTCTGAGTGAAAAGACCTGCCACTAACTATGTGGGTGACAGAGAGTTTACAAGTCTTCTAAGCTTCATCTTCCTTGTTTATGAAAGGGAAGATGTCCACATGATAGTTGACTGAAAATCCATTAAGGATAGGATCAATGTCAAGTTCAGATGGAATGGCCTCTAAGATACTTTCCACATGTATGTGGGACTTTGGAGGTTTATTGCAGTTGCATGTGGGGGAGGGGGTTCTCACCAAAACTAAGTTGTTCAAACAGTGGGGCATGCCTGATGCATGCTCTTACTCAGTGTCCTTTGTGCCCACAAGTCAATCTCTGCCACTAGATTATGAGCCTTGAGGCATGGGATCAAGTGGGTTCCTGTCTGTGCCTCCTACAGCCAAGCACAGTGTCTAGCAGTGGAAGTCAAAGGTCCATCAACATCAGATGTGATCTTCAGAGGTCTCTGTCCTAAGGGTCCAGAATCCACAGACCCAGAAGAATCACAGCTGAGGCCTGTCTTGCTGCATTTCCAGGCACACCACTCCCTTCTTATTCTTCCAGGGGTTCACTGAGTCCATCACTCAACCACATCAGTCCTATTCACCATGGCCTCTTTTGTGAAGTGACACCCATCATCTTGTCTAATTAAAGCCTTCTCCAGTTTTCCCCCCCAGATGTTTGAGAATATTAACTCTGTGAAAGTACAGTGTACGAGAATCATTGCTATGCTCAGCAATCTATGGCACACAGAAGAGAAAACACAAACATTTCTGCCTCTCACCATAGCTAGAATTATTTTTGGTATTGAGCACTCAGGCACCGAACCCCTATTAACGAGTTCTCTGCAAAGTCAATACCAACAGCAATAGTGTGGGCACAGACAGACTTCTGAGGAGCACTGGTCCAATTTCCAGAATGGCTGGAGGAGGAAAAAGAGAAGGCACTGAGAGAGGCAGTATTCTCTACCAAAATACCTCAGCCAGAGAAGGTGGGAACTTTATGGAACATTGGAGATCATCTCGCCCTTCATGTACCTCACACTGTGCATGGGGATGGTATGGTGTCATGAAAACCAAGGGGGTTAAACATTCTGTAGGAGGGCAGGTAAGCAGCACTGAGTACTCAGTACATTGGCATAAGGTCAAAGGGAGATTTGCTAGTCTTTTTTTTTTTTTAACATTTTTTTATTTGAGAGAGAGAGAGAGAGAATACAAGAAGGGGGAGCAGGCAGAGAGAGAGGCAGAGGGAGAAGCAGGCTCCCCGCTAAGCAGAGAGCCCAACACAGGACTCAATCCCAGGACGCTGGGATAATGACCTGAGCTGAAGGCAGATGCTTAACCGACTGAGCCACCCAGGTGTCCCAGGGAGATTTGCTAGTCTTGAGAGAGGTCAGCAGTTTGGGGGCCAGGGAGGGCTAGTGGGTGCCCTGAGGCACACTGCTTAGTCCTGAGCCTTAGTTTTCTCCTTTATGAAATAGTCATAATCTTACCTGTCTTGCAGGCCATGTAAACTGTAAATCACTAGACCGAGAGCATTCAAATGCATTAACCAAGTATTTCTGTGTTAGGCACAGCTGACTCTTTAGGCCACCATGGAGACAGTAAGTTCACTAGCCCCAGAGATGACCTAACACAATATGACTTAATTTAGCCCTCTCTGTCTCCAGATGAGATCAGCGACTTTTTTTTTTCACTTAAGAAACTGTGCAAAGCATTTTGAAATTGTTTAGAATAAAGAAATAAGCTCTGTATGTGATGGCTAGATGATCATTAGTCAAGGGGTCTAGGGTGCTGGTAATATTCCAGGTACACCCAGGCACACACACACACACACACACACACACACACACACACACACGTGCGTGCGCGTGCACGTGCTCAGAATGCAGTTCACTCCCTGTCAGGATGACCTCCTCAGATCCACCCACCCACTATGCCGTCCCAAGGCTGCAGGCAAAAAGCAGGGTTGCTTCCAAGACGGAGCAGTGAGCCCAGTGACAAAAACCCAATCCAGGAAGGGTGAAGAGGGCTCTTGGGGAAGTCCAAACCAGGAATGCAGAAGAGGCAGCCACCAGTCCTTTGAGAATGCAGATTTCTTAAAAGGGGCTCCCATTCTGCTCCAAAGACAGTAGGGAGTATAACTCACCTTCCAAATGACCTTGAACAAGCTCTGGGCTCGTGGCGTTAAAGTAGGAAGTGCTAACCTTCCATCTATGGTGGCAGAGGGCTACCACTCTGCCCCAGGACACCAGGACTGCCCACTCCACTGTTAGCTTCTTGTGGGCCATGTTCTATCTCCTCTGGGATTTCCATGCTGGCCTCTGTTTATCTCTAGTTTATCTGCCTGCAGATTTTACCCAAACTACTTAGAGACCAGGCTATGGTATGCCAGGTCAATGCATACCATCATTTTGACACCAAAAACACCTCTCCATCTGTACCTCCCTCTCCATTCTGAGACCACTGGCAGTTCCAAGGCTAGGCATCATCATCTCTCTCCTGGACTATGTCTGCTGCCTCCTAATTGTCTTCTCTGCCTGAAGGCTCACTCCCTCCAATCCATTTTCTAAACAGACATTCAGAGATATAGTTCCAAAACAAAAATTTAATTATACAATTTCCATGCTTAAAAGTACCATACAAAGAACGATTAACTCCAGGGTTAAGTCCAAGCATGCCATACTTAATCCTCCATGATTTGGCCTAACTCCCCAGCTCCCCCACTGTCTTGTCCTCTCTGTACTCAAGGCTCTGCCGTCTTTAGCTTTCCACATTCTCAATCAAGCAGAATACTCATCTACTGATCCTTCTGGCTCAAATGAATAAGTCAACATTTAGCAGAGCAGAGCAAACTTCTATCTTTCTGTACTCATTAGTTCCAGAAGCTTAATATTAATGGCCACCTTAATAATGTTAGGGTCCCCAGAATAGTTCCGGTGCTCTCTCTCTTCCCCCACCAACCACCTAATCCATTCTCCTACTGTGCTCTGATTCCTGTCACCAGCAGTGGAGACTTCTCATCAAGGCTCTCAAGTCTGCCTATTGAAAAACTTGGGCTTTAATGTCAGTGAACTTCACTTATTCTCTTAGTGGTAACTTTCATTATAGATGAATGAGACAATGAGCCTCAGGCTCCTTGGAGATGAAGTGGAAGAGCAGAAAAGTGGGTGCTGGTGAGGAAACAGAGCAGAGATGGGGTGGGCATTTGAGATAAACCAGCCCAGTGCTAGAGTATGGACAGTAACCTTCACCAGATGCATGCTCCAAGTCTATCATATCCAATGCTCAGCCACCCAGACAAAGCCACAAGAGGTGTTAGGGGACCTAACCTAGGTCACATGACCATATCCTGGCTCCTAGCCCCAAGCTCATGCAAACAAACTGCACTGCCTTCTCTAGCATCCCTCTTTTCTATGCTTTCCAGATGCCACATGTTACTGAAAGGGGCAATGGAAGGACTCCTTAAAGACAAGGCATGTGACCGACATCTGCTGAGTGTCAATTTTGGCCACCCACCGTATCAGCACTTTATCTTCCCTGATCTTCACAACAGCTGTAATAAACATGCATTTGTTACAGTCCCTTTCACCGAGGAGGAAGCTGAGGGTGGATAACTCATTTAAGTTTACCCAGCTAGGGGGTGGTGGAGCTGAGATACTGCTTCACCTGTTACCCTCTCAAGCACACTTAATTCTCCCCTTGTAGACAATGCCCCCTGCACTATTGTAAAGGCCCCATTCCTGGGCAGCTGAGGCTCCACAGCCTCCATCCCCTCCTACCTGCACTTTTCAAAGCTTTGGTTTCAAAGTCATAAGACAGAGCATAGGCCAGGCCACACCCTCACCAGCTGCAAGAGAGCTCCTCCAACCCTCCATCTCAGGAGCAGACTTACCTATTCTGAGGGCAGTTGTGAACATTTAGTGAGATAACACTGGGAAGTGCCTGGTGCAGTGGGGACTCAGCAGATGAAGAACGTCAATCACAGGACTGTGAGTTTCCCAAGCACAGGGACCCTACGTAGCTCACATTGGTATCCCCAGTGATCAGCACTAAATAACAATTTGTGGAACTGAACAGGACTTTCTAGAGACCAGTCATGGCTGTGGGGCTCAGCCTCAACCTCACAGTTCCCTTAGCCAGAAAGCAGAGCACAGCATGGTCAGCCCAGGGCAGTGCAGAAGGGCTTCCCACACCCCTTCATGGATCCATTCTCCCACAGCGACAACTACTAGGCAGTAGGGGATGTGTAATCTTTCCCTGCAGATGTACAGAAGACGTCAAGGTGGACCTTGGGCTCTCCTTTTGCCCACAGCCTTCCCTTGAAGTGCCTGCTCTCCACTTTGTGTTCTTTGGAGGCAGGGAGTTCTAGCTGTGCTGGTCCGTCTTGTGTCTCCCCAACTTTCTGGTGGACCCATGCTCCCTGGTGTGGCCTGGGTGCCAGAGAACCACGAGGCATGTCACCTCTGAGTAGCTGCTAGCCCTGGGATGCCTGGCAAGACAAACTCTCCAATCTGGGTCAGTGGTTTGTCCCACCTCAGCGCATGACACATAATCAGAAGTCAGTGAAGTATTACTTGGCTTATTAATTAATCACAGAATATAACACAAACACAATTATACCAAAGCTCATTGTTTCCAGACCCTGCCCTTGTTCTTAGATAGAATTTCTCCCTTAGAGAACAATTCTATAAGATTTGAAAGCTAAATATTTCCTAGTAACAGCTCTATTTCTTCAAAGAAAGGGAAGCCAGGCTCCTGGAATGACTCTCACAATGCATATTTTCAATCTCACCTACTTCATTGCACACACCATAAATTATCTCCCCAAGACCCATTTTTTCTTCTTTAATAGACTTATCTTGAAATTTATTATGCAAACGCTTCCATCTTCAGTACAGTCTTCATCTCATGTTGCCTTGTGGGAAGAGCAGTGAGCAATTTTAGACTGTACTTAACCTCTGTGAGATGCTGATCTGTCCCATGGAAAGAAAAACTGCTTCCTCATTTTCAAGGACATCATTTCTGACTGAACCGCCCCAGTGCCTATTTACCATCTTGTCCAAGCTCTTCCCTGCAAAGCCTCAGAGTGCAATGCAGAGAAAGCTGCCCAGCTAGGCTCTCACGCAGCCGAGTTCCAGAAGACAGGCCCTGAGCCACAGAGAAAGATGGCAGCTTCTGAGCCCCACGTGGTCAAGAAAGTACCTCATCATGGGCTGGACCACAGGTCTCCAGAAAGCCCAGCTGATGCATTTCCAGCCAGACATAGAGTCTGATAGAACACAGCTTACCTCGTATATTTATTGCCAATGTGAAGAGAGGGTCTCAGAAAAGCCAACAACTTCAAGTTACACTCACATAGATATAAGCTTTTGAACCCAAATTACCTTTAATTTGGGGCCACTTAATGCCTTTCATCAACTCCCATTGTCTTAGTTTAACAAATGGAATCATAAATTATGCAATCGACAGCAATTGCACTTATTTGCAATTAGAATTCATTCGTCAGTGCTCCGCCTATGAATAATTAATATCAGGATAACCTTGATGGAGCAAATGCACTTTGGTGGGGTATACTGAATATTTAGGAAGTCTCCATTTGTGATCTCCATTTTGGGTTGAAATGATCAGTCAGTAAATCACTCCAAATACCATTCAACCCAGCAAGTCTATATTGTAATGAGCTAGAAACAAGAACCAAGGCACAAATAATTCCAAAGGTTGTTTGTAGCTGGACACAAAGTAAACAGAAGTACTATATTCTTATAAATACCCAGTGGACAAAACTCCTGTGTGGTTCTGGACCAGTCTTGGGGAACTGTGATTGGGTTCGCATTTTTCCCATCTGTAAAGTGAGAGCACAGGGATCTGTGACTCTTAAGTTCCATTTTGGATTTTAAATTTTTAAAAAATTCTAAGAATTTTTAAGCTATAGTGCATGCATTCCCAAGAATTCTATAGATAGGACTGTATCTCAATATATTTTTTCTTATTCAGCCTATTGTTTTTACTTTATGCACTTAAAAACATTATTCTCTGCAAAGATTCATCTCCTTCACTAGTACCTACGAGATTCATGGCACAAAAAATGGTTGAGTCCCAGATAAAATGACATATATATGTGCATATGCACAACATACATAAAAATGAACCTTGATCAAAACAAAGGGAAAATATGAGATGCAAACAGTAACTCCTCAAATGGCAGTGCTGGGAAGGCCTTTTTCAAGCTCTCCCTACCTCCTATCTTTAGTGCAAGAACTCCTCCATAGCTCACCTGGCAGGCTGAAAAAGCCCATTCACAAACACTCCCGTGTATGATCCATTAAACAACTCTGGAAGATGAGTACCTCACTATCTTGGTTCTACAAGTGAAACTGACCTTGAAAAGAGTGAATGACCTACCCAAAGTCATATGCCAACAACCAAAGTCTCCTGACTCCAAATCCTTGCTTTATGTAGCATTTGTCATGTTAGTCATCAGCCTTGGATACAACATGAAATAAAACTTTATCAACACAATCCAAAAACATGATTTATGACTGTAGAAAAATTAAACCCAATCTAGATGTTCTATAGTGGAGGAGGTGGTAAATGTTTCCCTTCATGGGAAAACAGTCCAAAATGACTCATTTTCCAGGCAGAAGACAGAAATTCCCAAAGCCACCCTCAGGACTCCATCTGAGACAGAAACGCATGTTCTGAGAGCCTAGGGCCACCAGAACAGAAGGTAGTGGAAGAGCTGAGTCACTATCTTCTATAGCTGCAAAAGAAATGCTTTTGATTCTCAACATTTCTGTGATGTGTTTCCAAAATAAAGCCTCAGTCAGAACTTTTAACTTATGAGAAAATGAATTTTAAACTCTCATTTCTTGCTGAACTCATAGGCTATGATATAAAGAACTGGCTCCTAAGAACTGAAGGGATGTTATTATCCATAGAACATTCCAACTCAAAGCACAGAAGGAGAATTCAATTCAACAACTTAGTGGCCGCCTACTCCTGAACAGCAAGTATGTGCCAAGTACTCAGTGAAGCACCCTGAAAGGGTGGTGAATAAGATTGAAACTTATAGGCAAGGAGGGAGATAAACACCTAAAAAAAATTACTGCAATTCAAGACAGAATTTGCCAGGCTGTAATGCAGGAACACACAAGGAAAAAGAGATATATGCTTTGAATGACAAAATATACCAACTTCATGGAGGAGATGGATTTGAGATCTGGGAAATGTCCCTCAGATATATTCCCTTATCTCCATCTCCATCACCAGGTGAAGTACAAGAAGGTTATGTAGAGAGAAGGAAACATTCCAGAAAAAGGTATAGCATCCATGTCAAAAAGGGAAGGATGTGTTGTAGGCAAGTGTAAAAAGAACACCTGGGCTAATTCATGAAGGACCTTGTACAACAAAAAAAAAAAGGAGTGTGAACAGTGCGTCTTTGTTGACAAGGAACCAACTGACATTTTCATAAAATCTAATTTTTTTTTTTAGAAAAATCACTCTTGGGGCTGGGCATCAGAAGAGCTGAAAAATTAGAAGCTTAGTAGCCAGTTAAGGGGCTAGAGAACACACTGAGCCTCACGCTCAGTGGGAGCAGGGACATTGTTACAGAATTCTTATTCTGAGTCCAAAGCTGCCTCCTAAAAACTTTAATTATTTGATTTCAGCAAAAAGAGAAAGTGGATGTATTGTTGAGTTATCTGATACTCCTTAGAAAGATTCTGAATGCAGAAGAATAATGCAATAAGTAAATATATTCTCAATAATGCTCAGAGAATTAAGCCAATCACCAGGAAAACTCAGACCCTGGTCATTTTAACAGTTATATGGCTAGTTCACATGGAAAATAGATTTTAGTCTGAAGTACACATGACATGTCTTAATCCTCAAGTGAGCCAATCCTGGATCCTTATTTTGTAGAAATATTTCACCTGAGTCAGACCACTCAGCCTACAAATCTGTTCTGACTGGACAAAAAGAGGGGGAGGGTAGGCATGGGAAAGGAGAAAGAAGAGGAAGAGAAGGAGGGGGAAAGAAAGAAGCCCAGGGAGACATACAAGAGAGGGAAAGGCAGAGAAGATGGCCCGGAAGGTTAATATAGGAACAGAAGTCATGAGAAGAGCAAAGCAGATGGTGAGGATTTGTGGGGGGAGAGAGAGGGAAGAATGGCCATCTGAACACTTAAAAGCTGTCAATTCCTTGCTGTCATCCAGCTCCCTCCCCAGTTCCTGAAGAAGGACAGACTAATAAGATGAGGCTGTGCCCCTTGTTACTCACTGGAGAGAATAAAAGTATGGCACCGGGGGAGGGGGTCAGTGACAACCTGGAAAGAGTTAAGCTAGTTTTACTTCATTACATGTAGTAAATTCTTCCATCCATTCTCCTTTCCATTCACGCAGTGAGCACTCTACAGAGATATTTATCATGTTCTGGGCATAGTAGCAATCTCTGGGAATAGAAATAAATGAATGAATGAACAGACAAATGAAATGATCCATCTTGCAGGCACAGTATTAGTTTTGCTTGGCTTCTTTAACATATCAATAGAAATAGAGGAAATCTCTGAAGAATCAGATAAGAACGGATGATCTGATTATCTCCGGCTGTGTGGCCTTAGACAAGTAACACAATGTTTTGGAACCTCCATTTCCTTAGCTGTAAAATAGATAAGAAAAATGTCCAGTTCACTTCATACAGTTGTTGGGAAGACAAAATTAAAATCATTATAGAATAAAATACTTTGTGATCTCTAAAGCACAAGAATGTGATACTGTTATAATGAAGGGAACAACTGGAAGTTTATTTTGTGACCACTGAATGTAATTTAAGTTGGAGGTTGATATTCACCTTGTATTCTTTGAAGAAGGTGTCAGTTGATTGAATTAACACTGTAAATAAGATGAGGGAGGGGAAGGAGGCATTTAAGCTACCTAATTGTTTCTAACCACAATTAGCGTGCTAATTATGAATCTTATTTGGCTATTCACCACAGCAAGGTCCTTAAGGACAATGTTATTCTTCTTGTTCTGGGTAGTTTGCATATTTAAAAGAAAAGAAATTGAATTGCTTTAAAAAATAGACAGTAATTCAGATTTTTGTTATTTTAGGCTGCTTTGCTCTCCCAAGGTCCCCCATCCCCAAACTCCTCGAGGATGGATCAATGAGGTTGATAAGCGGGACGTGGACATGAAAACAGATGACCAGCAATTCACTGGTGCATTGGAGGCTGCAAGGAGAACTACTCTGAAAACAGGGAGCTCAGGCAGGGATTCTGGGGCAGGAACTCTGCCTGAGCAAGAATTTCACTTGGGAGCAGGACAAAATGGCAGTATCCCCTCTAAGGAGACAGAGAGGGAAAAAATGGAAAAAGCAGAGCCTCTGAGAGCCCATCACCAGACCCTCCGAGTGTGAAGAACAGGGACTTGCTGCCTCCCATTAAGGCCATCTTCTAACCCCTCTAACCCTGACACCCATCCCAGATGCCTGGCTGAAACTGCAGCCAGCAGGGTAGAAATGGGACAACCAACCAGAAGAGCTGCTGACCTTCCTGCTATGTTCCTTCTTGGACACACATTACAAGCAAATTACATGTGAGTGGTATTTTACAGACTGTGAAACACTTTCCCTCTATTATCTCATTTGATTCTGACCACAGTCTATGGGAGAGGTATGATTAGCCCCATTTTACAGAAGTGTAAACATGAAACTCAAGTAAATTAATTGGCTTGCCATAATTCATACACCTGTTAGTAGGACTATACTTTTTTTCTCCCTGAGTCTATCTCCATCAAATATGCTCTCTTCTGAATCGTTCACCCCCTCCTCTCTGCTATCTCCTCCAACCTCTAATGCTAGAAATAGAATCAGTTTTCTTCTATCTTTTTAACATTTTTCAAACATTACTAAATTATATACTATATGATATGTTTATATATAATTTTTATATATATAAATTTCATATGGCATTCTATATTTATTTACATCCCACTTCTTGTCGATAAAGATTGAAGATGTCATGGGGTACCTGGGTGACTCAGTAGGTTAAGCATGTGACTCTTGATTTCAGCTCAGGTCATGATCTCAGGTTTGTGAGATCAAGCCCTGTGGCAGGCTCCAGGCTCCATGCTGGGCATGGAGCCTGCTTAAGATTCTCTCTTTCTCCCTCTCCCTCTGCCTCTCCCCCTGCTCTTTCTCTCTCTCTTTCTCTCTAAAAATAAAAATAAAAAAAATTTTAAAAAGATTGAAGACGTCTTACAACAAAGATGCCCAATAATATTAATATGGAATGAGGAAATCAGGACTGTAGCAAAAAGAGGTTGCTACTGATTAAATGTGGTGTAATCTCTTTATACATATATATGTACACACATATATTTCAATATATGTATATGTATGTACATACAATTTATACATACATATTTCAACATGTGGGGTATGTGTATGTGTTGTGTGACAATACTTGGAATGCCGGTAAGCTGTCTATATAACTTGAAACTGAGCTTCCTGGGAGTCAAACTGAAGATAAGTAGGGTGAATTATACAGCTTTCATTAGGGGGATGGAAAAGCAGATTAACAAATTGGTGGAAGCAAAATATTTCCCAGTAATGAGCTCTACAGGATATTTCCTACATTGTGAAACATAAATTGATTCTCCCCAAGATCTCTGTCATGTAATAAGAACCTCTTGGTATTTTGGTAATGAAAGCCCTTTGTGTGGACTCCAAGACAGTTACGCCTTTGAATAAATATTACCCTGCATCTAAATGTTGACTCCTTATCTCCCTCTCCTCTCATGGAGATCCAGATTCTTCCAGCACTTCCTGATCTCATGATTCTCTAGTATCTCTGAAAACATGAGTAAACCCATCCACAGAATGGTACTACTCTGATGGAAATCAGTTTAGTCTAATTTAAATATTAGAAAGAAAAATCAGCAATCAGGAAATTTGATTTTAAAACTCCAATATGTGGGTTTTAAAAAAATATTTTACACAGATTTTGCAAATTGGGAAATATGTTTATTTATAGAAAATTAGGGATTATGTAGTCATCTCAAATTTTATTAAGTGTCAACTTCTTTTAATAAATTCAGTTTTGGGGGCACCTGGGTGGCTCAGTCAGTTAAGCATTGGACTCTTGATTGCAGCTCAGGTCATGATCTCAGGGTCATGGGATCGAGGCACGCACTGGGCTCCACACTGGGCTCCACACTGAGCATGTGGAGCCTACTTGGGAGTCTCTCTCTCCCTCTCCCTCTGCCCCTTCCCTCCCACTCATGCTTTCTCTCTCTCTCTAAAAAAAATAAAAATAAGTAAATAAATAAATAAATTTGGTTTTCTGCAAATAGCCAAATGATCACGTTTTAATATTACTTTAATGCAAACATAGCATGATATATCCATGTAAGAGTTGTTAAAAGGTAGTAAATTTAGGAACTAGTGATTTAAAATCACTCCTCACTCATGCAAAGGATGATTCTTGGTTGGTTTATTAAAACCAGAAGCCTCTATTTGAGATGGCAGAGATTCATATGGAAGTGGGCTGATCTTGGAAATTTTTGGAACCAGAGTTTTTAAGAAATATGTGGTATTAGGGGAGCTAGGGGGCTCAGTGGGTTAAGCATCTGATTCTTGATTTCAGCTCAGGTCACGATCTCAGGGTCATGAGATCAAGCTCCAT
The DNA here is from genome assembly GCF_003265705.2 of Callorhinus ursinus. NCBI lineage: Eukaryota > Metazoa > Chordata > Mammalia > Carnivora > Otariidae > Callorhinus > Callorhinus ursinus. The sequence continues at coordinate 14,328,114 of NW_027397072.1, read as the reverse complement.
GTCGGGCTCCATGCTGGGCATGGAGTCTGCTTAAGATTCTCTCGCTCCCTCTCCCTCTGTCCTCGCACACTTTCTCTAGAAAGAAAGAAAGAAAGAGAGAGAGGAAGGAAGGAAGGAAGGAAGG
>NW_027397072.1:14320269-14327890 GCF_003265705.2 Callorhinus ursinus | reverse complement strand
AAAGAAAGAAAGAAACAAAGAAAGAAAGAAAGAAAGAAAGAAAGAAACAAAGAAAGAAAGAAAGAAAGAAAGAAACAAAGAAAGAAAGAAAGAAAGAAAGAAAGAAACAAAGAAAGAAAGAAAGAAAGAAAGAAAGAAAAATTCATGGTATTAGAATGTTAGTAGGATTTTTATTTATAAAAGTACATTAATTTTCTTACATAGGCAGAATTTGGTTTTGGAAAAAATAAAGTTCATTTCCATCCTGGATGTCAAACATACAAAGAGAATCTAAATTAGTATATGTGTCTTTTTCTTTCCTGATGCACACATTTGAACTTTGGTTATAACTAAGAAGAGATCTCTCAGTTATCAAGAGTCAAGCATTTCTAGAAACACTGTCTTCCTCAGTTTTCTCAAGCAGGCAAACCATTTCCTGAGACACAGGACCATAGTATAGAAAAGGTGAAGAACCAAAAGTCAGCCTGGGTTCCAGTGCAAGACACCTGAGAGAAATGCAAGGCATTTGAAGGCTTCAGAGTGAAGTGAAGCTGTCCTCAGAAGGCTTGGTCAGGCAGCAGGGAAAACTATTTCCTTAAGCCACAAAAACACAGCTAAGAGAGAGCCCCCTAGCAAGTCATCATTCTTACAGCCAAACTATAAGGCAGAGTGTTTTCATACAGTTTGGAAAGCTGTTAACTCAGTTTTAATCCATAAAAAGATCTCCGTGAGCATAAATCCTGCTGAAAAGAAAGTCTCAAGCCACCTTCAAAACAGCTAAAGCCTGCAGTGAGTGAACTGAATCAAACTAAAGCCACTCCAGAGCCCAGGCTCAGCTCAATGATGGGTCAGATTGATATCAGCCTTCACTCTGAAAGACTGATAGAAAGAAGGATGTGTTCCTTTCTGGGGGGAAACACTGTTTGCTTCCATCTGTTTCTTATGCAAAATGTCTGCCATATGACCAAAAAGTATAAATACATCAGAAGCAAGAAAATGTGGCCCATGGACAATTGAGGAACCAGTCAATGAAAGCAGGACCAGAGATATGCCAGATGATGAAATGTCAGACTGGGTTTTGAAAGTGGGATAAAAATGCTAAGGATCTAGTGGAAAAGGTGTCCAACATGCTTCAAGAGCCGAGTGATTAGAGTAGAGAAATAGAAACTATTTTTTAAACCCATGGAAACAGTAGAAATAAGAAATACAGTATCAGAAATGAAGATTCAATATAAGGCCTTAGAATCAAAATGGACACAGCAGAGGAAAGGACCAGTGAACCTGTAGACCAACATGAAGTAACCAAAATGAGACTTTAAAACAAGATTAAAAAAAAAAAAACTGACCATTTGAAATCTGTGGAGAATATAAAAAAGCTCTAACACACATGTAATTGGAGTCCCAGAAGCAGAAGAAAGAAAATAAAATGGCCAAGAACTTTTCAAAATTGATGAAACAGGCTCAAAAAGCCAATCCCAACTAGGATAAATACAAAGAAAACTACACAAGACATAAGTATGAAAACGTGTGAAGCTGAAGATAAAAAGGAAATCTCAAATGGACCCCAAGCAAAAAAGAATGGTGATATGAATAGAGCTATCTTCTCATTAAAAACAGTGGAAACTAAAAAACAATGGAACAATAATAGTATTGAGAAGGGGAAAAAAAAGGTGTCGATCTAAAATTCTATATCCAATGAAAATATCCCTCAAAAATGAAGACAAAATAATAGATATTTTTATTCACATGAAGTTAAAAATGATTAATCTTGAACAAAAAGATAAAAAGTTTCCTCAGACTGATGGAAAAATTAAACCAGATGAAACTTCAGACCTATAGGAAAAAATAAAGAGCACAAAAAGGTATATAAAAGCCTTTTTTGTTAGCATCTTGAAACTATCTTGAAATGTTTTATAGGCTATTTGCAGTTTAAAATATGAGGAATAACAAGATACTATGGCCTAGTATATACAGAGAAAAAATATAAAATAATAAAAGCACAAAAAACAGAAGAGTGAATGGAAATATATGTTTGTAAGGCTCTTTAATGTGTATTAAACAGTATAATTTATTTGAAGTTTAACTTGATAACTTAAAGATCTATATTGCAGTATCTAAAGCAACTGGTAAAATAAATCAAGAAGATGTATACCTTAAAAATCAATACAGACTTGTGCTTCTGGCCAAAATAGAGTAATGAAACAGGATATCCCTTCCCATTTGAAGCAATTAAAAAAAAAAAAAAAACTGGACAAAGTATACGAAACAACAATTTTCAGACAATGGATAGCAAGCAATGCAGGAAATTGATCCTTAAAACAAAGAGATTGAGCCTTACAATTGTTCCACTTAAACTCTGGAGAAAATGTCCAGGCTGCTGTACAGGTGGGTGATCTCTGAGAGAAAGGCAAGGCGTTCCAAGGCTTCACAGAATAGAGTAAAGCTGCCCTCAGAAGGCTTGATCGAGATAAGAAGAAAGACAGAGTCTGGAGTCTGGAGCTGAATTCACAAGGCAGACCTCCAAAGAGGTCCTAACACTGATGCAGACAATGATCAAGTATAATACTGGCTTAAGGATAGACTGATCAGTAGGACAGAACAGAGTCTGGAAATTAACTCATACATAAATAGACAACTGATTTTCACAAAGGCAACTGAGTGAAGGATAGACTTTCCAACAAATGCTGTTAGAAACACTGGCTTTACCTACATAGAAAAAGAAATTACCTTTAATCTATATCCCATACAATATACTAAAATTAATTCAAACATGGATTGGAGAAGAAAATTAAGACTCAAAACTATAAAACCTCATATAAAAAATTAGATAAAATATTTGCTACCTATACATATCAAACTGTCAAGGTCATGAACAAGGAAAGACTGAAAAAGTGTCACAGGTTGGAAGAGACTAAAAAACAAAACAACTAAAAATATGTAGTATCCTACACTGGATCCTGGAACAGAAAAAGGACATTAGTGTAAAAACTGGTGAGATCGCAATCGTCCTTAACTGGTAGGATTGTATCACTGTCAATTTCTTAATTTTGACTAATTTACTAGGGTTATTTAATGTGAATATCAAGGGAAGCTGGATGAAGAACGAACTGAACCTCTGTACTATCTTTGCAACTCTTTTGTAAATATAAATTTATTTCAGAGTTTTAAAAAATTTAAAGTAACAAAAAATAGGACTAATTTCAAGCCAGTAAGTTCAACAACTTGAAAGGGAAAAACTCCTTCAAAACACATTTTTATAAATGACAAGGAGAAACGATAATTGTAAATAACTACACATCTATGAACAAAATTGAATTTTTACTTAAAACTTTCTGCAAGTTGCTAAAATTCATTCCTGAATTCTGTCAAACATTTAATGAAGAAACAATATGAATCCTATACAAACTTTTTCAAGAAATACAAAAGGGAAGACTTCCAAACTTGTTTTATGAGACCAGCATAACCTTAATAACAAAACCAAAGATATTATAAGAAAATAAAATTAAAAAGGAATATCTTTCAAGAACATAAATGTAAAAATTCTTAATAAAATATGCAAATCCACTTTAGTAATATATACAAAGGATAATTCATTATGGTCTAGTAGGGTATATTCTAGGAATGCACAGATAGTTTATCATTAGAAAAATCAATCAATGCTGTTTAACAGAGGAAAGAAGAGAAATAATATAATCATTTCAATAGACTAAAAGATAATTAACTCGGGGGCAGAGCAAGATGGCGGAGGAGTAGGAGACCTAGATTTCATCTGGTCGCAGGAATTCAGCTGAATAGGGATCAAACCATTCTGAACACCTACGAACTCAACAGGAGATCGAAGAAGAGAGTAGCAACAACTCTCTGAACAGAGAAGCGACCACTTTAATGGAAGGTAGGACGTGTGGAGAAGTGAATTCGAGGCGATATTCGGGAGGATAGACAGCAGGGGAGGGGGCCTCCGTCGGCTGCTTCTGGCAAGTGCAAGAGCCAGGGAGCACAAAATCCGAAATTTTAGAAGTCGGCTCCGCGGAGGGACGTCGCTGCAGTGGCTAACCAGGGGGTGGAACCCTCGTGGGACAGTGTGGTCTCAGGTCCCTCGGGGTCACAGAAAGACTGGGGGTGCCTGAGTGCGGCAGAGCTCCCAGGTAATGGAGCGGGGAAGCCGGCTGCAGAGACGGAGCCCAGGTGTGGGCTCTCAGCTCAGGGTTGCCATAAACTGTGATCCGCGGCCCAGTCGGGCCACTGCTCCTCCAGCAGGGACCCAACAAGTGGCAGAGCCAGGGAGACTCCCCTTCCTTCCCGGGGAGGAGCGGCAGGGGAACGCACCGCAGGGATCTGCTGGGTTTGGAGACTCCACACGGGGTTGGGGGCCAGAGATACAAACGCTAAGTCACAGACCAGGTGAGCACGCAGTGCGACTGGAGACCAGGGAGACGGGAGTGACTGCTTTTCTCTGGGGGCGCACTGAGGAGCGGGGCCCCGAGTTCTCAGCTCCTCCGGGTGGAGATTGGGAGGCCACCATTTTCACCCTGGTCCTCCAAGGCTGTACCGAGAGCTTGCAGGGAACAAAAGCTCCTGAGAGCAAACCCGAGCAGATTGCTTAGCCCAGACCGACAAGGGCAGGGCAATTCAGCCTCCGCAAAGACATTTGGAAACCATGGCAACAGGCCCCTCCCCCAGAAGATCAGCACGAACAGCCAGCAAGCCAAGACCAAGTTTACCGATCAAGGAGAACGGGAGAACTCCAGCGCTAGGGGAATACTACACATGGAATTCATGGCTTTTTTTTACCATGATTCATTAGTTCATCAAAGTTAATTTTTTTAACTGTTTTTTTTAATTTTTCATTTTCCCTTTCTCAACCAACATCTTATCAATCTCTTTTTTAAAAAAAACTTTTTTATTTTTCATTTTTAAGTCATATTTTATCCCTTCATAGTAGTTACCCTTATTTTTGGCATATATATATATATATATAAGTTGTCTCTCTTTAAAATTTTGAGATACAGTTTCTTCTAACAGATCAAAATATACCCTAAATCACTAGTGTATGGCTTTGTTCTAGTCTCCTGCCTGATCACATTCTCTCCCTTTTTTCTTTTTTTTTAAATCTTCTTCTTTCTTTTTTCAAACACTTATCTGATCAATTCCTTTTATAAAATCTTTTATAATTTTCATCTTTACAGTCATCTTCCATCCCTTCATTGTATCAACCCTTATTTCCTCTGTTTTACTTCCTTTAAAATTTTAAGAGGCACTTTTTTGTAACAGACCAAAATATGCCCAAAATCTAGTGTGTGGCATGGATCTATGCACTAGCCTGATCATAATTGATCATATTCTGCTTTTTTTGTATTGTTCTGTTTTTGTTTTTATCTTTTTTTTCTTTTTTTTTCCTCTTTCTTTTTCTTTCTTTCCCTTTCTTTTCCCCTGGTATCAGGTCTTTTCTGATTTGTATACAGTATATTTGCTGGGGACGTTGTTAACCTGTTAGCATTTTGTGCTCTCCTTCATCTATTCTCCTCTGGACAAAATGACAAGACGAAAAAAATCACCTCAGCAAAAAGAACAAGAGGTAGTACTGTCAGCCAGGGACCTACTCAATACGGACATTAGTACGATGTTGGACCTATAGTTCAGAATCATGACTTCAAAGATACTACCTGGGCTTGAAAAAACATGGAAATTATTAGAGACACCCTTTCTGGAGAAATAAAAGACCTAAAATCTAACCAAGTCGAAATCAAAAAGGCTACTGATGAGGTGCAATCAAAAATGGGGGCAATAACTGCTAGGATAAATGAGGCAGAAGAGAGAATCAGTGACATAGAAGACCAAATGTGGAAAATAAAGAGGCTGAGGAAAAGAGAGAGAAACAACTACAGGATCACGAGGGTAGAATTCAAGAGATAAGTGATATGATAAGATGAAACACCATTAGAATAATTGGGATCCCAGAAGAAAAAAAAGAGAGAGGGGGGCAGAAGGTATATTGGAGCAAATAATAGCAGAGAACTTCCCTAATGTGAGGAAGGAAACAGGCATCAAAATCCAGGAGGCACAGAACCCCTCTCAAAATCAATAATAATAGGTCAACACTCCGACATCTAATAGTAAAACTTACGAGTCTCAGAGACAAAGAGAAAATCCTGAAAGCAGCTCGGGAGAAGAGATATGTAACCTACAATGGTAGAAATATTAGATTGGCAACAGACCTATCCACAGAGACCTGGCAGGCCAGAAAGGACTGGCAAGATATCTTCAGAGCACTAAATGAGAAAAATATGCACCCAAGATTACTATGTCCAGCTAGGCTGTCATTGAAAATAGAAGGAGAGTAAAAAGCTTCCAGGACAAACAAAAACTAAAAGAATTTGCAAACACGAAACCAGCCCTCCAAGAAATATTGAAAGCGGTCCTCCAAGCAAAGGGAGGGCCTAAAAGCAGCATAGATCAGAAAGGAACACAGACAATATAGAGTAACAGTCACCTTACAGGCAATACAATGGCACTAAATTCATACCTTTCAGTAGTTACCCTGAATGTAAATGGGCTCAATGCCCCAATCAAAAGACACAGGCTCTCAGACTGGATTAAAAAACAGACCCATCAATATGCTGTCGGCAAGAGACACATTTTACACCCAAAGACACCCCCAGATTGAAAGTGAGGGGGTGGAAAACCATTTACCATGCTAATGGACACCAAAAGAAAGCAGGGGTGGCAATCCTTATATCAGACAAGTTAGATTTTAAAACAAAGAGTGTAATAAGAGATGAAGAAGGACACTATATCCTACTTAAAGGGTCTATCCAACAAGAAGATCTAACAATTGTAAATATCTATGCCCCTAACGTGGGAGCAGCCAATTATGTAAGGCAATTAATAACAAAAGCGAAGAAACACATTGACAACAATACAATAACAGCGGGGGACTTTAACACCCCGCTAACTAAAATGGACAGATCATCTAAGCAAAAGATCAACAAGGAAATAAAGACTTTAAATGACACACTGGACCAAAGGGACTTCACAGATATATTCAGAACATTCCATCCCAAAGCAACGGAATACACATTCTTCTCTAGTGCCCATGGAACATTCTCCAGAATTGATCACATCCTAGGTCACAAATCAGGTCTCAACCGGTACCAAAAGATTGGGATTATTCCCTGCATATTTTCAGACCACAATGCTTTGAAACTAGAACTCAATCACAAGAGGAAAGTCGGAAAGAACTCAAATACATGGAGGCTAAAGAGCATCCTACTAAAGAACGAATGGGTCAACCAGGAAGTTAAAGAAGAATTAAAAAAATTCATGGAAACCAATGAAAAGGAAAACACAACTGTTCAAAATCTTTGGGATACAGCAAAGGCAGTCCTGAGAGGAAAGTATATAGCAATACAAGCCTTTCTCAAGAAACAAGAAAGGTCTCAAATACACAACCTAACCCTACACCTAAAGGAGCTGGAGAAAGAACAGCAAATACAGCCTAAACCCAGCCGGAGAAGAGAAATAATAAAGATCAGAGCAGAAATCAATGAACTAGAAACCAAAAGAAGAGTAGAACAAATCCATGAAACTAGGAGCTGGTTCTTTGAAAGAATTAACAAGATGAATAAACCCCTGACCAGACTGA
>NW_027397072.1:14253488-14310269 GCF_003265705.2 Callorhinus ursinus | reverse complement strand
AATCAATCATGGAACACTACATGAAAAACTAATGATGTAATATATGGTGATTAACATAACAATAAAAAAATTAAAAAAAGATAATTAACTCAACATTTTATGATAAAAAATAAATAAAAGTTTTAGGAAGGGAAAGGAACTTCCTCAATCTAATAAATAGCCTCTACAAAATCCTACACGTGACATATTTAATGGTGAAATACTAAGCCCTTTTCCTTTAAGATCAAATAAGGCAAAACATCTACTGTTAACATTTCTAGTCAATATTTTTTTTAATTTTTTATTGTTTTTTTAATTTTTTATTGTTTTTTAATTTTTTATTGTTTTTTTAATTTTTTATTGTTCTAGTCAATATTTTATTGGAAACATTAGGTAACATAATAAGGCAAGAAAAAGTATAAAATGTATACAGATTAGAAAGGAAGAAATAAGACTATAGATGACATGGTTTTTTTAGTAGAAAACCCTATGAAATTATATATATGTTAATTTAGCAAGATTTCAGGTTAAAAATTCTAAACACTGGCAATAAACATCTAGAAAACAAAACTGTACTGTATCATTTACAATATCAGTAAAAATCTTCACAAACTTTGACCTGATCTAATGAAAGATAGTCAAGACCTCCATACTGAAAACTACAAAATCGTGCTGAGGGAAATGAAAGATGACCTAAACAAGTAAACAATATTCATAAATTAAAAGGCTCAGTATTGTTAAAATATACATTCTCTGGCTACATTTTCAAGGCAATTCTTATCAAATTTCTAGCAGGCTTTTTTTGCAGAAATGGATAAGTTGATTAAATAATTTATATGTAAACAAAAGACCAGAATAGCCACTACAGCTTTGAAATCAAAAGAACTGAGTCAAAGAACTTACAGTGCCTGATTTAAAAATCTAAAGCTAAAGTAAAACTACTGATAAAATTACTGTAGAAGTAGTTTTATAGAACTCTTCCATAAAACTAAAGTAATCAAAAACATGTCTTCCTATTTTAACCATCCTTAGTGAAAATTCTCCCCGCCATAGTCAAAAGAGTACACCAATCTTTTCTAATATGATCATTAAGGACAAAGAACATTGCATGTCTTCCTCCTTGCAAGGGGATGGAAGCACAGAGAACTATAATAAGGGTGGGCACTGAACAGCCCCAGACTTCTGAGCTTTCCAGTTCACTCATTAAACCAACCTTCACCAAGTGCTCATGATGCCTTTTATATGAGAGAAAATCCAAGAAGGAAGTGGAGGAGGAGGAGGGGAAGAGGGAGGAGAAATAAATTTGGCACATGATGCCAGGGCCAATATTAGATATTGTACATATTCATAATCCTCACAACCACCTCACATGGTAAATATTACTATCCTCATCTAATAGAAGAGAAACTTGGAGTTCAGAGAGCTTGGCTAACTTAACGCACCACAGGTAGTAATATGGAGAGGTGGGGATTCAAGTCCTGATCTAATTTGACTCCTAAATCTGTGCTTTCTTCACTACACTGCACTGTCTCCCAGGGCAGTCTAGCAATGGAGATGGAGAGCAAGAAAATACAATGCAATGTAATATGTGCTATAAAAGAGGCAAATCTTAGGAATGAACTCTTCCTGGTGGAGTCCTGGATGTCTCATGGAAGAGGTGTCATTTGAATCAGGTATTATTAATGATTAGGAGCTCACCAGCCTGTGAAACGGACTTGTGGAGTGGAAAATGACAAGGAATTAGAATGGTCTGGAATAGACAGTTTGTAGGGTCTTTATTTTTTATTTAAATTCAATTAGCCAATATATACTAACGAATCATTGTAGGGTCTTTAAATTGTCAGATATAAGATTTGATAGGTCACTTAGGGATTAGACTAAGAAATCTTGTGTATGTTAAACTAAGGAGTTTATATTTAAGTTGATAGATCGTGTGGAGTCCGTGAAATGCTTGAATAATGGTATTGTAATTATCTTGACACTGTATGGAGGCTAGATCGAGTGGAGAGGTTCTAAGTGGGGAAATATGTTTGAGCTCTATTATGAAAGCCCACTTGAGAGCTAAAGAAACCCAGAAATGGGACCATATAGTGGAAATGGAATGATGCAAATGAGTGAATAAAATTTAGGGCAGGAACTTAGTAGGACTGACTAAATACTTGGATAAATGTAGAGATGGGAGAACTAGTCCCATGTCAGGTCACAAGACTAGAGATACCAGATAAGATAAGAAAAGGAACAAGTTAGCACGGGAAGACATGGATTAGAAAAGTTGGTCTTCCTCTTCTGTTTACTCACCAGGGAATAGATATGAGTGCTTCTTATGCAGTGTTCCAATTTCCGTCTATGGTATCCTTTCTTCCCACCCCCCTAAAAAAAATTAACTGAGTTATGATGAAGACTCAGTCTTATTTTAGATCCCTCCCTTCAGCCCACCAGGCTTCCTGGCGCCTCACCTGTCGCAGAGTCCAGCCAACAGAGGATCACATTTGCTTTCACACCCACCTCTCAACTCTGTTTAATTTTTCCCTGCTTGCAACTAACTCCAAGTGTGGCAGAGGTTGGCTAACTATTTGTCAAATTCGTTTTCCTTCCCTCCATGCTCACAGCTGGACCACACTTCCTAGCCTCCTTTGACAGGTGTGGTCATACGATTAGGTCATATGACCACATCTGGCCAATGAAAAGTGGCAGACCTGACCCACAAAGCTGCACAATCCTCCACTCTCATTTCCCCCAATCTGCCAGTTGGATATCAGTGCCTAAGGTGACTTTGGAAGCCACATGCTGAAGAAGCCAGACCTTCCATAAACCTGAATGACCACATGGAGCAGAAACTTCTCTCCCTACCCCACCTCCGTGCTACTACCACCGTGACTTTACATGCGCTATCAGTAAACTTCTATTGAGTTCATCTATTGCTATTACAGGGTTTATCTGTTAACTAAAACACCAAGGTTGCAACTCAATACTGGACTGTATCCCATTTGTGATATGATCCAGACCTCTGGCCAATGACAGCTTTTAAAATTTCATTTACAGGGGCGCCTGGGTGGCTCAGTCATTAAGCATCTGTCTTCGGCTCAGGTCATGATCTCAGGGTCCTGGGATCTAGCCCCCCATCAGGCTCCCTGCTCTGCAGGAAGCCTGCTTCTCCCTCTCCCACTCCCCCTGCTTGTGTTCCCTCTCTCGCTCTGTCTCTCTCTGTCAAATAAATAAATAAATCTTTAAAAAATTTTTCATTTATATAGAAACTATGACTTCAATTCACACACAAAAATACCTTTGTAGTCCATTGGATAAGGAGCCTGGGTCCACAGGCTACACAGGCAACAGCACTTCAACCGGCAAATCCTTCCTAAGGTTGAGCTCTGAGCTGAGGCCAGTGTCTTTGGAGACCTGCCTTGGGGGCTGAGAAGGGACAACTGTGGAGGCCAGGAGAGCCAACTGGATGTTTATAAACAACGCTTTGACTAGGTCTTGCACACAGTCTGCCCTCTTATAGTATGTCTTCTCACTCGATTGGGGTCCTTTGTTCCATTTTTTGGCCACCAAGGGGGAAATAAGCCATAATGTCCTAGAATAAGGAAATGACAGAAACCATATCTGGCACCTAAACTCAGCTGAAAAGAGATTGAGAGCAGGGGCTCTTATTCTTTGTCTTTTCTTTTCATTTCTGATTTTGTAACTTTTATTAAAGTATAATATACACTGAAAAAAAAAGGTACACAGTTCTTAAATGTATAGCTCAAGGAATTTTCACAAACTGAACACCACCATGTAAATCAGCATCCAAATCAAGGAAAAGAACATCACCAGCACACCTAAAGCTCACCTCCACCGCCCTGTGCTTCCTTCCCATCTATTCTCCCTACGGTATTCACTCTTCTGACTTTTTACAGCATAAACTCATTTTGCCTGCTTCTGAGCTTTATGTAAGTGCAAGCATTCAGGGTGTGTTCTTTTTGTCTCTGGCTTCTTCTGTTCAACATTATGTTTGTATGATTCATCCACATAGCTTGTTCGTTGTTATTGCTACATGGCATTTCATCATATGAATGAACCATATTTACATATCCAGTCAATAGGTCACTTGGATAGTTTCCAGTTTGGGGATACTGCAAATAGCGCTGCTTTAAACATTCTTGCATATATCTTTTGGTGAATGTGTGTCAGCTTTTCTGTTAGCAATCTAGTTAGGAGGGGAATTTGGGGGTCACACATTATGCATTCGTTCAGTCTTTGTAGAAATGACTGAACAGTTTTCTAAAGTGGTTAAACAACCCCCTGCACTTTGTAATCGATGCCCTGCAAATGACCAGAGTACCAGGAAATTGATGAATTAATTTAGATGCATATTGAAGCTGAGACCCCTATGGAATAGCCAAAGGGAGCTAGGAGAAAGGGTTGGCTCCAGGGGTCTGAGAAGCCGGAGAGAAATCTAGACAGGATGCAGTCATTAGCATAAGGGGGGCAGGGAAAGTCATGGGGTCAGATGGAATTTCCCAAGAATAATGTGCAGCATAGAAAACCAAGAGTGACAGGACCAGGTCAGTGCTAATGAGTAAGGCAGGGGAAGAGGAGCTGGAGCAGGAGAGACTAAGAAGCACCTTCCTCACTAACAGTGAGCAAGGGAGTCATATGGGAGAACTGAGTTCAATCTGTGCTCTTTGGGAACGGAAAGGGTGTTTAAGGAGACTGATTATTTTATGTTTCTTGAAATTTACTTGGAACAAAACTTTCTCCAGACTGTGCACTCACTCACTCTGGCTTCATTACTAATTCCCCTTCTTCTTTCCTGCACACTCAGTGTAAGAAAAGGCTATCCACAGAGAAGAAATCACTTCTGGCACTTTTCCTTTTAAAAATAATTCAAACACCTCATTAGATTGGAGTTGACTTTAGATAGTGTTCCCCATGACAGCTCGACTTACTGTAATGTGGTGTAGTATCTTCTGATACAGGTAGCTCTGAAATCTCCCAGACCAAAATTTTAAGCTGGTTCCCTGCTAACTTTGGTGAATTTCTCTATAACATCGCTGATGCAATCCATTAGTTCAGATACTTAGATGGTGCAAATCCTTGAGCCTCAGAGGGAGGGGTGGCTGCCCCTCCTGGGGGCTACAGTAAGCAGAGAAAAGAGAAAAGGAGATGTGTAATTACTGGGGTGGCCTCCTAGGTGCCATGATGAAATTTAAGGCTTTCAAGAATTCAAAGATCAATGAGTTATGGTCCCTTCCCTCAGGGGACTGACGATTGAATAAAAGAGAAGGCAAACACACAATTAGCTCTAGTACAGTGTAGAATGGAATAAATACTAAAATAGAAGTATAAGCAGCAAGTTGTGGAAGTACATAAGAGAGTGCCTCCCTGCCTAATTCTGAGTGATAGAGACAAGCTTCCTTAGAAAGTAAAAGTAGCTGGAAAAATGAGTGAACTCTACCAATAGCAGGAGGCTGAAGACAGAGTATGAGAAATGCTGAGATGTAAAAGCATGCACCAGATATCCCTTCAAAGAGCCAGCACTTCATGTGGTTAGACCAATGGTTCTTAAAGCGTTGGTCCCCAGCAAGCAGAGTCAATGTCACCTGGGAACTTGTTAGAAATGCAGAATTTCAAGGCCCCATCTCGGACTCAGTGAATCAGAATGCTGGGTGTGAGGCCCAGAAACATGTGTTTTTCACAAGCTCTCCAGGAGATTCTGAAGCACACTGGGGTTTGGGAAGCCCTGGGATCGAGGGTGCTGTGTGTGGGATATGGTGTGAGATGAGGCTGGAGCACAGTGAGCTTGAAATGCAAGCTCAGGGCTTGGGATTTTATCCTGTAAGTAATGAGGAGCCACTGCAGAATTCTGAACAGGGGAACGATATGATCAGAATTGGGCTTTAGGAAGGACACTCCAACAGCAGGTGGATGAGGCATGGACAAAAGGTGTAATTGGGTCCAGGGAGAAAATACAAGCCTGCAATTGGAAATCCTTGTGAAAGAGAATATGTACTTTAGTTCAAGGAGGTAGACACAGTCATCATTATCTTTATGAGAGAGTAACTCTAAAGGAATATACATATTCACAGTTTGGCTCTGCAATAGAAGATCTCAGATTATTGTGCTTTCATAGAAGCAAGAAAAAAAAAACCCCAACATCCTAGAATTTACTCAGTATCAAGCACTATTTTAAGTGTCTTGAACGTTTAAACTCATATAATCTACGCATCGAACTCAATCTGAAACTCAATCTCCATCTGAAACTGCCCAACATCACACAGATAGAAAAGGGTAGAGGTAGAGTTCATGGAGCTAAGAACAGAGTGAGACATAAAAGCAACAAACCAGGACTATCACAAAGTTACCTTTCCTTCTACACCAACACAATGCAGTGGACAGTAAGCCCGGCTTCAGTCCTTGTACTCATTCTGACCACAGCCCGTCCCTACAGTAGTACAGGGACATGGAGAAATAGACCCAGTCCTTACCTATAATTTTCTCAAACCCTTCCACTAACCTGCCACCCAGTTTCCCATACTGGCTTCAAAAAGAATCATGCACGCTCTCTCTCCCTCATCCCGGGCAGTGTGAGCAGTATGCAAAGTCTAGTCCCAAACTGAGCCTTAACACATTGAACTCCCCCACTGAAATCACTGATGCCCATTTTCATTTTTCAGTCACCTGGTAATACCTTGATGACAGAGATGGATGGGACCTTGGAGATCATGTGGTCTAATCTCATCTCCCCCTCCCCCATTTAGAAACTAGCCACTCAGAGAGGGCGAAAAATTACCCCAGGCATCCACAGAACTAAAGCCAGATTTCTTTGTTCAGAGCTCTTTCTATCTGTTTCTACCTCTACAGATTTCTATCCCATAATCTGTTTTGTGAAATCTCCTTGCCTTATCATTCAGCTACTAAAAGAGTGGTTGACACATAGTCAGTACTTGATAAATATTTTCTGATTGAGTGAATGAAGTTCTCATCAATCAATCCTGCCCGGTACTCTGCAGCTGACTGGCTCAACCATCCCCAACTCTTCCTCTTGCCCTAGACTTTGGAGCTTAACTGATCCCTCCTCCCTGACGCTCCCAGAGACAATCCTATTTCCTGCTCTTTAACTGACGTTACACTGGAAAGGACATTATTTCATTCTGCAAATTAAAAAATAATAATAATAATTCATCCGTTCATTTCTATATGAAAAAACAAATATTCTCTACTTTAAATAACCATGGGGAATGTGCAAACATTTTTATTATTTTTTAAAGGAAAACAATTTTATTATTTACAAGTGCCTACAGCAAAATCTGACATGTTGTGATAAACACATGCCCTGGGACTGAGACTGTGCATTGAGAAATACTGCATTTATAAACTTGTTTACTTGTAACTGGATGTTTCTAAAGGGCCTAAAGACTCGGTTTCTGTCAGGGAGATTAAACTTCTTGGTTGGCAGCAGTTTAAACACTTGTTTATACAACTACATTATTTGGCCTACCAACACTCATTACATTAACCCATTAACTGGAATGTTCAGAAAAATCTTCTCATTTATCCTATTTCCTGGGGAAACAAAAGTAAGTCCTTCTCTGATTATAAGTCTCCTCTACTTCATAAGCCTGGAACTGGGTTTCGATATTTCAGAGTAATTAGAATCTAACGAAGAATAAGTTGAGCAAGTTTTTCTTCCAGGATTCAAGACTTGGTGGGGCCTCTGCATCCTTATTCTGGAAATCCTTTGGCTTTCTCCTTCTTTGTTTTCTTATTTCATTTGATCAAACCATACTTCTGAGCAATAATTATTCGCCAGACCCTGGGCTGGAGACTTGCAGAGCCAGCTGAGCTTCCACACCCACTCCATGCCCCCCTCCCTCCCCACATACTGATTAGGTTCCAGATGGTGGGGTTGTTGATATAGAACATGTGGAGAGTCACTACCCTGACTGCCTCCTAAACTGAGACCAGAATGGCGGGACGCTTGATATTTGAAAGTACTCAGTTTAGATCAGCTCAGCACATATTTCCTGAGGTATTGTGGACAATATGTAGGCTGTGCCCTGAACATAGAGAAGACAGACTAGACTTGTCCTGAAAGGTTTAGTGAGGGATTCAGTTGAGTAAGTAGATGATTAACCTTTGATATTAACAAGAAGAGAGGTTACGAGGTGCCCCAGGAAAGGTACCTAATGTAGACTGGAGAAGTCTGGAAACTTCTAGTGTGGAAAAAAGATAAAAGAAGGCTTCCTGGGTGGAGTGGCAGGGATGAGTAGGAGTCAGCTAGATGAAAAGGGGCATTTAGACAGAGCAAACTGCATGAGCAAAGACCTGAAATCTATGAAGTTACTTTTACCTGGCCTTGGAAAATGATGTTAAGGGCAGCAGTTGTAACAGCGAAGCCATCCCACTTATTCCAAGCAAGGAAACCTTCTTTGCCACCGTAGATTTGTTCTGTGACATCACAGGGGTTGGTTGGGGGAGGCACCATCTCCAACGGTGCCAACAGTACTCAGGTTATTTTTTGCCTCGTGAAATGCATACAGCAGCTACCACAGCAGGGGCTCATTTCTTATTTCATGGACTTTCTAATGCAGGTTTTCTCTAAGTGTAGTCTGAGGACCACATGCATCAGCATCATATGGCCTACATTTTTTAATAATTTAGTTTCCACTGACCATCACGTATATGGGCTGGACCAAAATCTCTAGTAGTGGGTGCAAGAATATGACTTTTTCAGCAAGCATCCAGCTGAGCATGTGCACACAAGAGTTCAGGAATTGCTTTCAGTAAGGTCAAAGCAGGGATGCTCAAACTTAGTGAACATTAACATCACCTAAGGAGCTATGAAAACTAAACAATGCCTGGGCCCTCACCCCCAGATTTTCTGACTCACATGGCCTTGGGAGTGAATGGACACCAGCATTTCTCAAAGCTCCGCAGGTACTTCTAATGTTCGGCTGGAGGCACTCAGTGAAAAGTTTGACAGTAAAAATGGAGAAACAACACCTCAAAATGTGTGTAACATACTAAACACAGTACTCTGAAGGACATTTATGGCATGAAAAGTGTGTGGTAGAAAAGGACAAAGGGTCTCAAACCAGTGATCTAAGGTTTTATCTTAAGAAACTAGAAAAGAGGGGCGGAGCAAGATGGCGGAGGAGTAGGAGACCTGGATTTCGTCTGGTCTCAGGAATTCAGCTGAATAGGGATCAAACCATTCTGAACACCTACGAACTCAACAGGAGATCGAAGAGGAGAGTAGCAACAACTCTCTGAACAGAGAAGCGACCACTTACTGGAAGGTAGGCCGTGCGGAGAAGTGAATCCGAGGCGATATTCGGGAGGATAGACGGCGGGGAAGGGGGCCTCTGTCGGCCGCTTCTGGCAAGTGATAGAGCCGCGGAGCACAAAATCGGACATTTTAAAAGTTGGCTCCGCTGAGGGACGTCGCTGCAGTGGCTAAGCGGGGGGTGGAATCCTCCCGGGACAGTGTGGTCTCAGGACCCTCGGGGTCACAGAAAGACCGGGGGTGCCTGAGTGCGCCAGAGCTCCCAGGTATCGGAGCGGGGAAGCCGGCTGCACAGACGGAGCCGAGGCGCGGGCTCTCAGCTCGGGGTGGCCATAAACTGTGATCCGCGGTCCAGTCGGGCCACGGCTCCTCCAGCAGGGACCCAACAAGCGGCAGAGCCGGGGAGACTCCCCTTCCTTCCCGGGGAGGAGCAGCACGGGAGCACACAGGGATCTGCTGGGTTTGCAGACTCCACACGGGGTCGGGTGCCAGACATAGAAACACTCAGTCAGAGGCCGGGTGAGCACGGAGTGCGGCTGGAGACCGGGGACACGGGAGTGACTGCTTTTCTCTGGGGGCGCACTGAGGAGCGGGGCCCCGAGTTCTCAGCTCCTCCGGGTGGAGATTGGGAGGCCACCATTTTTGCCCTGGTCCTCCATAGCTGCCGGGAACAAAAGCTCCTGAGATCAAACCCAAGCAGCTTGCTTAACCTGGACCGACAAGGGCGGGGCAATTCAGCCTCCGGCAAAGACATATGGAAACCACAGCAACAGGCCCCTCCCCCAGAAGATCAGCACGAATAGCCAGCAAGCCAAGACCAAGTTTACTGATCAAGGAGAACGGGAGAACTCCAGCACTAGGGGAATACTGCACATAGAATTCATGGCTTTTTTTTTACCATGATTCATTAGTTCATCAAAGTTAATTTTTGTTAACTGTTTTATTTTTCTTTTTCCCTTTTTCAACCATCATATTAGTTACCCATATTTTATCCCTTCATAGTAGTTACCCTTATTTTTAGAGTCATATTTTATCCCTTCATAGTAGTTACCCAAGTTATTCTCTCTTTAAAATTTTGAGATACAGTTTCTTCTAACAGATCAAAATATACCCTAAATCACTAGTGTATGGCTTTGTTCTAGTCTCCTGCCTGATCACATTCTCTCCCTTTTTCTTTTTTTTTTCTTAAATTTTCTTTCTTTTTTCAAACAACTTCTTATCAAGTCCTTTTATAAAATCTTTTATAATTTTCATCTTTACAGTCATCTTCCATCCCTTCATTGTATCAACCCTTATTTTGTACATATATGTCTTTCTTCCTTTAAAATTTTAGGAGGCACTTTTTTCTAACAGACCAAAATACGCCCTAAATCTAGTGTGTGGCACTGATCTATGCACTAGCCTGATCATATTTGATCCTATTCTGCTTTTTTTGTATTGTTCTGTTTTTGTTTTTATCTTTTTTTTTCTCTTTCTTTTTTCTTTCTTTCCCTTTCTTTTCCCCTGGTTTTAGGTCTTTTCTGATTTGTATACAGTATATTTGCTGGGGACGTTGTTAACCTGTTAGCATTTTGTTCTCTCATTCATCTATTCTCCTCTGGACAAAATGACAAGACGAAAAAAATCACCTCAGCAAAAAGAACAAGAGGTAGTACCGTCAGCCAGGGACCTACTCAATACGGACATTAGTACAATGTCGGACCTAAAGTTCAGAAGCATGACTTTAAAGATACTAGCTGGGCTTGGAAAAAGCATGGAAGTTATTAGAGAAACCCTTTCTGGAGAAATAAAAGAACTAAAATCTAACCAAGTCGAAATCAAAAAGGCTATTGATGAAGTGCAATCAAAAATGGGGGCACTAAATGCTAGGATAAGTGAGGCAGAAGAGAGAATCAGTGATATAGAAGACCAAATGATGGAAAATAAAGAGGCTGAGAAAAAGAGAAAGAAACAACTACAGGATCACGAGGGCAGAATTCGAGAGATAAGTGATATGATAAGATGAAACAACATTAGAATAATTGGGATCCCAGAAGAAGAAGAGAGAGAGAGGGGGGCAGAAGGTATATTGGAGCAAATAATAGCAGAGAACTTTCCTAATGTGAGGAAGGAAACTGGCATCAAAATCCAGGAGGCACAGAGAACCACTCTCAAAATCAATAATAATAGGTCAACACCCCGACATCTAATAGTAAAACTTACGAGTCTCAGAGACAAAGAGAAAATCCTGAAAGCAGCTCGGGAGAAGAGATACGTAACCTACAATGGTAGAAACATTAGATTGGCAACAGACCTATCCACAGAGACCTGGTAGGCCAGAAAGGACTGGCAAGATATCTTCAGAGCACTAAATTAGAAAAATATGCAGCCAAGAAAACTATATCCAGCTAGGCTGTCATTGAAAATAGAAGGAGAGATAAATAGCTTCTAGAACAAACAAAAACTAAAGGAATTTGCAAACACGAAACCAGCCCTCCAAGAAATATTGAAAGGGGTCCTCTAAGCAAAGAGATAACCTAAAAGCAGCAAAGAACAGAAAGGAACACAGACAACATACAGTTAACAGTCACCTTACAGGCAATACAATGGCACTAAATTCATACCTTTCAATAGTTACCCTCAATGTAAATGGGCTCAATGCCCCAATCAAAAGACACAGGCTATCAGATTGGATTAAAAAACAAGACCCATCAATATGCTGTCTGCAAGAGACTCATTTTAGACCCAAAGACACCCCAAGATTGAAAGTGAGGGGGTGGAAAACCATTTACCATGCTAATGGACACCAAAAGAAAGCTGGGGTGGCAATACTTATATCAGACAAACTAGATTTTAAAACAAAGACTGTAATAAGAGATGAGGAAGGACACTATATCCTACTTAAAGGGTCTATCCAACAAGAAGACCTAACAATTGTAAATATCTATGCCCCGAACATGGGAGCAGCCAATTATATAAAGCAATTAATAACAAAAGCGAAGAAACACATTGACAACAATACAGTAATAGTGGGGGACTTTAACACCCCCTGACTGAAATGGACAGATCATCTAAGCAAAAGATCAACAAGGAAATAAAGACTTTAAATGACACACTGGACCAAATGGACTTCACAGACATATTCAGAACATTCCATCCCAAAGCAACGGAATACACATTCTTCTCTAGTGCCCATGGAACATTCTCCAGAATTGATCACATCCTAGGTCACAAATCAGGTCTCAACTGCTACCAAAAGACTGGGATCATTCCCTGCATATTTTCAGACCACAATGCTTTGAAACTAGAACTCAATCACAAGAGGAAAGTCGGAAAGAACTCAAATACATGGAGGCTAAAGAGCATCCTACTAAAGAACGAATGGGTCAACCAGGAAGTTAAAGAAGAATTAAAAAAATTCATGGAAACCAATGAAAAGGAAAACACAACTGTTCAAAATCTTTGGGATACAGCAAAGGCAGTCCTGAGAGGAAAGTATATAGCAATACAAGCCTTTCTCAAGAAACAAGAAAGGTCTCAAATACACAACCTAACCCTACACCTAAAGGAGCTGGAGAAAGAACAGCAAATACAGCCTAAACCCAGCAGGAGAAGAGAAATAATAAAGATCAGAGCAGAAATCAATGAACTAGAAACCAAAAGAACAGTAGAACAGATCAACAAAACTAGGAGCTGGTTCTTTGAAAGAATTAACAAGATTGATAAACCCCTGGCCAGACTGATCAAAAAGAAAAGAGAAATGACCCAAATCAACAAAATCATGAATGAAAGAGGAGAGATCACAACCAACACCAAAGAAAGACAAACAATTATAAGAACATATTATGAGCAACTCTATGCCAGCAAATTAGATAACCTCGAAGAAATGGGTGCATTCCTAGAGATGTATCAACTACCAAAATTGAACCCGGAAGAAACAGAAAACCTGAACAGACCTATAGCCACTAAGGAAATTGAAGCAGTCATCAAAAATCTCCCAACAAACAAAAGCCCAGGGCCAGATGGCTTCCCAGGGGAATTCTATCAGACATTTAAAGAAGAATTAATACCTATTCTCCTGAAACTGTTCCAAAAAATAGAAATGGAAGGAAAACTTCCGAACTCATTTTTTTTCTTTTTTTTTTCCGAACTCATTTTATGAGGCCAGCATTACCTTGATCCCAAAACCAGACAAAGACCCCATCAAAAAGGAGAATTACAGACCAATATCCTTGATGAACATGGAGGCAAAAATTGTCACCAAAATACTAGCCAATAGGATCCAACAGTACATTAAAAGGATTATTCACCACGACCAAGTGGGATTTATCCCTGGGCTGCAAGGCTGGTTCAACATCCGCAAATCAATCGTGATACAATACATTAACAAAAGAAAGAACAAGAATCATATGATCCTCTCAATAGATGCAGAAAAAGCATTTGACAAAGTACAGCAGCCTTTCTTGATCAAAACTCTTAAGAGTATAGGGATAGAGGGTACATACCTCAATATCATACAAGGCATCTATGAAAAACCTACAGCGAATATCATTCTCAATGGGGAGAAACAGAGAGCTTTTCCCCTAAGGTCAGGAACGTGACAGGGATGTCCACTCTCACCACTGCTATTCAACATACTATTAGAAGTCCTAGCCACAGCAATCAGGCAACGAAAAGAAATCAAAGGCATCTAAATCGGCAAAGAGGAAGTCAAACTCTCACTCTTTGCTGATGATAGGATACTGTATGTGGAAAACCCAAAAGACTCCACCCCCAAACTGCTAGAACTCATAGAGGAATTCAGTAAAGTAGCAGGATATAAAATCAATGCACAGAAATCAGTGGCATTCCTATACACCAACAACCAGACAGAAGAGAGACAAATCAAGGAGTCGATCCCATTTACAATTGCACCCAAAACCATAAGATACCTAGGAATAAATTTAACCAAAGAGGCGAAGGATCTGTACTCAGAAAACTATAAAATACTCATGAAAGAAATTGAAGAAGACACAAAGAAATGGAAAAACGTTCCATGCTCATGGATTGGAAGAACCAACATTGTGAAGATGTCAATGTTACCTAGAGCAATCTACACATTCAATGCAATCCCCATCCAAATACCATCCACTTTTTTCAAAGAAATGGAACAAATAATCCTAAAATTTGTATGGAACCAGAAGAGACCCCGAATAGCCAGAGGAATATTGAAAAAGAAAAGCCAAGCTGGCGGCATCACAATTCCGGACTTCCAGCTCTATTACAAAGCTGTCATCATCAAGACAGTATGGTACTGGCACAAAAACAGACACATAGATCAATGGAACAGAATCGAGAGCCCAGAAATGGACCCTCAACTCTATGGTCAACTTATCTTTGACAAAGCAGGAAAGAATGTCCAATGGCAAAAGGACAGTCTCTTCAACAAATGGTGTTGGGAAAATTGGACAGCCACATGCAGAAGAATGAAACTGGACCATTTCCTTACACCACACACAAAAATAGACTCCAAATGGTTGAAAGACCTAAACGTGAGACAGGAGTCCATCAAAATCCTAAAGGAGAACACAGGTAGCAACCTCTTCGACCTCAGCCGCAGCAACTTCTTTCTAGACACATCAGCAAAGGCACGGGAAGCCAGGGCAAAAATGAACTATTGGGATTTCATCAAGATAAAAAGCTTTTGCACAGCAAAAGAAACAGTCCACAAAACCAAAAGACAACCGACAGATTGGGAGAAAATATTTGCAAATGACTTATCAGATAAAGGGCTAGTATCCAAAATCTATAAAGAACTTATCAAACTCAACACCAAAAGAACAAATAATCCAATCAAGAAATGGGCAGAAGACATGAACAGACATTTTTCCAAAGAAGACATCCAAATGGCCAACAGGCACATGAAAAAGTGCTCAACATCGCCCGGCATCAGGGAAATCCAAATCAAAACCTCAATGAGATACCACCTCACACCCGTCAGAATGGCTAAAATTAACAAGCCAGGGAACGACAGATGTTGGCGGGGATGTGGAGAAAGGGGAACCCTCCTACACTGTTGGTGGGAATGCAAGCTGGTGCAACCCCTCTGGAAAACAGTATGGAGGTTCCTCAAACAGTTGAAAATAGAGCTACCATTCGATCCAGCAATTGCACTACTGGGTATTTACCACAAAGATACAAATGTAGGGACCCGAAGGGGTACATGCACCCCAATGTTTATAGCTGCTATGTCCACAATAGCCAAACTGTGGAAAGAGCCAAGATGTCCATTGACAGATGAATGGATAAAGAAGAAGTGGTATATATACACAATGGAATATTATGCAGCCATCAAAAGGAATGAGATCTTGCCATTTGCAACGACGTGGATGGAAGTGGAGGGTGTTATGCTTAGTGAAATAAGTCAATCAGAGAAAGACATGTATCATATGACCTCACTGATATGAGGAATTCTTAATCTCAGGAAACAAACTGAGTGTTACTGGAGTGGTTGGGGGTGGGAGGGATAGGGTGGCTGGGTGATAGACATTGGGGAGGTTATGTGCTATGGTGAGCACTGTGAATTGTGCAAGACTGTTGAATCACAGATCTGTACTTCTGAAACAAATAACGCAACATATTTTAAGAAAAAGAAGAAGATAACAGGAGAGGAAGAATGAAGGGGAGTAAGTCAGAGGGGGAGAGGAGCTATGAGAGATGATGGACTCTGAAAAACAAACTGAGGGTTCTAGAGGGGAGGAGGGTAGGGGGATGGGTTATCCTGGCGATGGGTATTAAAGAGGGCACATTCTGCATGGAGCACTGGGTGTTATGAACAAACAATGAATCATGGAACACTACATCAAAAACTAATGATGTAATATATGGTGATTAACATAACAATAAAAAATTAAAAAAAAAAAGAAACTAGAAGAGAAAGCAAAACAAATCCCAAGCAAGCAGAAGAAAGGAATCTATAGATTCAATGCAATTTCAATTAAATCTCAGCAGGATTTTTACAGAAATCAATGTCCTGATTCTAAAATTTCTATATAAGGGGAAGGGAACCAAAGAATCAAACATTTTTTTTTAAAAGACAACAAAGGCAATTCTCATAATACCTGATTTCCAGACTTATTATAAAGCTACAGCAATTAAGGCTGTGAGGTATTGACAAAAAGATAAACTGATAGATAAATGAAACAAAATAGATGGTCCATCATGAAGCCAACATATATGATTAATTGATTTTCAACAAAAGCATAAATGCTATTCAATGGACAAAGAACTGTCTTTTCACCAAAGGCCACTTGGAACAATTGGTTATCCATGTGCAAAACACATACACACACACAAATACACACACACACCACTATTCTTATCTCACAACCTATATAAAAAATTAACTTAAAATGAATTATAAACCTAAATGTAAAACCTGAAATTATAAAAATTCTAGGGGAGGAATGCCTGGGTGGCTCAGTTGGTTAAGCATCTGCCTTCAGCTCAGGTCAAGATCCCAGGGTCCTGGGACTGAGTCCTGCATGGGGCTCCTTGCTCACCGGGGAACCTGCCTCTCCCTCTGCCTACAGCTCCCTCTGCTTGTGTACTCTCTCTCTCTGACAAATAAATATATAAAATCTTAAAAAAAATTTCTAGGGGAAAATCTTAGTGACCCTGGATTGAGTAAATAGTTATTAGGTAACATTGATTCACAAACTAGCCTCCATACATGGAAGTCAAGGACAGACCACTTTAGATCAGTAAGGGACAGATTCAATAAACAAGGGAACTAACATACAAGGTTTGTCTTGTGTAACCACAAGATGAGTAGATCCCTGCACCCACCAGCCAGAATCTTAAAAGTTTACTTAGAGACCTTTACTTAGCGTTATGTATTCAGTCCTGATGGTCTCAACAACACCTTACTCTCTCAAGGTCATGTTCTTGAAACAGCTCCTAGTGTGGTAATGGTGGGCAGAACATACATTCCAAAGATAAGGGAGGGAGTAAAGAGCCTCTGATTGCCTGGGTCCAGCTCATAGGTCAACCAGCAGTCATGTCCTCTTGATGACCTCCTCCAACACTATACCATCAAGAACATAATCCATAAAAGAAAAATTGATTTTTTCCCTCCCTTCCCCTATGTTCATCTGTTTTGTTTCTTAAATGCCACATATGAGGGAAATCATATGATGTTTGTCTTTCTCTGACTCACTTATTTCACTTAGCATAATACCCTCTAGTTCCATCCATGTCATTGCAAATGGCAAGATTTCTTTCTTTTTGATGGCTGAGTAATATTCCATTATATATATATATATATATATATATATATATACCACATCTTCTTTATCCATTCATCTATCGATGGACATCTGGGCTCTTTCCACAGTTTGGCTATTGTAGGCATTGCTGCTATAAATATTGGGGGTGAATATGCCCCTTTGAATCACTATGTTTGTATCCTATGGATAAACACCTAGTAGTACAATTGCTGGGTCATAGGGTAGTTCTATTTTTAACTTTCTGAGAAGCCTCCATACTGTTTTCCAGAGTGGCTACACCAGCTTGCATTTCCACCAACAGTGTAAGGGTTCCTCTATCTCTGCATCCTTGCCAATGTCTGTTGTTTCCTGAATTGTTAATTTTAGCCATTCTGACTAGTGTGAGGTGGTATCTCACGGTGGCTTTGATTTGTATTTCCCTGATGCTGAGTGATAAAATAAAACAAAAACAGAGAGAGAGGCAAACCATAAGAGACTTAATTCTAGGAAACAAACTGAGGGTTCCTGGAGGGGAGGTGAGTGGGGGGATAGGTAACTGGGTGATGGGCATTAAGGAGGGCACTTGATGGAAGGAGCACTGGGTGTTGTATGCAACTGATGAATCACTAAATTCTACCTGTGAAACTAATAATACAGTATACGTTAATTAAATTAAATTTAAATTTAAAAAAATTTTAAAAGAAAAACGAATTCATTGGACTTCATAAAAATTAACAATTTATGTTCTTCAAAAGACACTTTGAAGAGAATGAAAAAACAAGTCACAGACAGAAAAAAGTTGCAAGTCACATTTCTGTTAAGAGGCTTGTATCTAGAATATATAGTAAAAAAACTATCCCTCCTCAAAAATAAGAAAACTAGCAACCCCCCAAAAAATAAATAGATCGAAAAAAATAGTTGAACAGCAACACTACAGAGAAGATATTTTATACTTATGAATATGATTAAGATCAAACAAACTGACCATACCACATGCTACTGAAGAAGTAGAGCGATCGAAACATTCATTCACTAATGGTGGGGATATAAAACAATACTGCCACTTTTGAAAGGGGTTTTGCAGGTTTTTTTAATGAGTAGATTTTATTTTTTAGAATGGTTTTGAGATTTATAGAGAAATTGAGCAGATAGTACAGAGTTCCCTTCTACCCCTGCAGCTAGGTTCTGCTATTATTAATATCTTACCTTAGGATGGTGCATTGGTTACAATCAACGAATCAATACTGATATACTGCTATCAACTAAAGTCCACAGTTTATTCACATTTCTTTTTCACCCAGTGTCTTTTTTTAGGCTCCTATCTAGGATATCACATTACATATAGTCATCATGTCTCCTAAGGCCCCTCTTGGCTATGATAGTATCTCAGAAAGGATGAATACCCAACTTTTACATCCACATGGATGGGACTGGAGGAGATGATGCTAAGTGAAATAAGTCAAGCAGAGAAAGTCAATTATCATATGGTTTCACTTATTTGTGGAGCATCAGGAACAGCATGGAGGACATTAGGGGAAGGAAGGGAAAAATGAAGGGAGGGAAATCGGAGGGAGAGACGAACCATGAGAGACTATGGACTCCAAGAAACAAACTGAGGGTTCTAGAGGGGAGGGGTGTGGGGGGATGGGTTAGCCCCGTGATGGGTATTAAGGAGGGCGTGTACTGCATGGAGCACTGGGTGTTATATGAAAACAATGAAACATGGATCACTACATCAAAAACTAATGATGTAATGTATGGTGACTAACATAACAATTAAATTAAATTAAATTAAAAAAAAGAACATACTCCCACCAATGCTCCAAGCTCATATATATTGTTTTTATGACTTTGGCTATTCTGAGTATAGGTCAGATATTTTGCAGGATGCCTCTCTGTTGGTATTTGTCTGATGTTTTCCTTTTTTTTAATTAATTAATTTATTTTTGAGAGAGAGCATGGGTGGGGGGAGCAGAGGAAGAAACAGACTCCGGGCTGAGCAGAGAGACCAATGTGGGGCTCAATCCCAGGAACTTGCCAGAGCCAGAGGAAGATGCTTAACCAACTGAGCCACCCAGGCACCCTGTCTGATGTTTTTCTCATGATTAGACTGAGGTTATGGATTTCTGTGGGGATAATCACAGGAGAAAGTGCCTTTTCATTATATCATATCAAACTTATATACAATCAACATTATTGTTTACTGTTGATTTGACCTTGATCATCTGGTTGAGGTAGTGTTTCTCAACATTAAAATGACTTTTGCCACACTCTCCCCTTTCCACACTGTACCACTTTGGAGGAAATCACCATGTGCAGCCCATCCTTCAGGAGTGCAGTGCTAGGGTTCCTTTTTTTACAGTGGAGTAGCTACATAATTTATTTGAAATTCTTCTGCATGGGAGATTTGTCTTTTCCTCCCCATTTATTAATTTATTTAATCACTTATTCATATTAGCGTAGACACATGGATATTTCTTTTATATTTTAGGTTATAATCTAATACTGTTTTATTTGTGTTGTTGCTCACACTTTCCCACCTTTGGCCACTGGGAGGTCTTTCAGTTGGTCCTTATGCCCTTTGGACATACTCCCACCAATGCTCCAAGCTCATATATATTTAATAATATATTATCAGGCATTCATCCAAAAAGCCCAGGTTCCTTTTATTAGAGAATAGTATTATAAATCAAAATCTGGGCACTAGGTGGGTGGATTTTTTTTATAGAGTTAAATATTCATTTACCATATGACACAGCAATCCACTTCAAGGTATTTACTCAAGTGAAATGAAAACATATGTCCATATAAAACCCTCTATGTGAATGTTTACAGTGGTCTTATATATATATATATATATTATATATAATAACCACTAAAATCTAATTCAGTTCAAATAGAACCCAAATGTACCTCAACTAGGGAACTGATAAAGTATGGTCAATCCATACAATGTAATACCACTCAACAATAAAAATAAACAAACTAGTTACACACAGAACAACAT
This sequence comes from Callorhinus ursinus, assembly GCF_003265705.2. NCBI lineage: Eukaryota > Metazoa > Chordata > Mammalia > Carnivora > Otariidae > Callorhinus > Callorhinus ursinus. The sequence goes on along the minus strand of NW_027397072.1, from coordinate 14,289,784 downwards.
GCATAATTTTCAAAGGCTGAGTATAAGAAGCCAGACCCAAAAGTTTATACTATAGATTCTATTTCTTTAAAAAGATTTATTTATGGGGGGGGGGGGCGGGGGAGGGGCAGAGTGAGAGAAAGAGAGAGTCTTTTAAGCAGACTCTGTGCTGAGTGCGGAGCCTGACACCGGGCTCCATCTCATGACCCTGAGATCACGACCTGAGCTAAAACCAAGAGTCGGATGCTTAACTGACTGTGCCACCCAAGCATTCCTTACTATAGATTCTATTTATACAAAATTCTTGCAAAACCAAAACTATAGCAACAAAAAACAGATCAGTAGTTGACAGGATCTGGGACTTAGGTGATTGCCTACAAAGGGGCTCAGGAAATTTGGGGGTGGAGGATGATGAAATTCTTTCTGCATCTTATTGGGGTAGTTACGCGACAGAACACCCTCATGAAACTCACAAGAGCTATGCACTAAAAAAGAGAATTTTACTGTGTGTTAATTATACTTTAATTTTTGAAAATGGAGTAAAAATGTAAAGGGACTGTGTATTAACTTGCAGAAATGCTTGTGTTACAAAGTGAGTGAAAAAGAAGAATGTATCTTATGTTCTCAACTACCGAAAATTGCCCAGGCATAGATACATGGATGAAACCTTGAGCACAATCACAACAATTATGAGTGTAGGATACAGCCATTATTCCTTTTTATTTCTTTATATTTACATTTTGTGATATACCTTTATAATGATAGAGGCCAGGTTATTGAAAGGAAAAGTGTCAGGTTGTCCATAAATGTGAGGGACCTTTTAAAATGGCTGTCCCGTGGCTCCGGTCTAATTCAAGCATGCGCCCCCTGGCTTCTGCATGGCACGCAGCGAAAAGCAGGTGCGTATAAATGCGATGAAAGGCCTGTGAACAGTCTGTCTCAGGAATACCCATTAGCTGCAAATTTCTTCAATGGGGTGAAAGTGATGCTCTTTCCTTTTATTCTGTCCCTGACCTTCAGTGGTCTTCTCTGTGCTGACTGGGCATTTGCTGGTCTTCGTTATAACTGCTGGTGAAGTCCGGCTATGTCATGGTTGCGACCACAACCCCAGGGCAGCAGATGGAACATCGTGAGGCTCTCTTTCACAGCTCATTAAATCATAGAAAGCTGGCCCAAGCTTAATATCTCACCGACAGGCACTAGGTGAACGTGAATTTGCATTTCTTCCTCTGGGATCAGTATTTAATGGTACATTTTAATATCTAACCTTGAGGTGATCCACATATATCTGTTAAATGGTACTGAAAAAGCACTCATTTATTCTTACCCCCAGCCAGGTTCAGGTTGTAAGCTTCTAAATAAGAGATTTGGGTAATTCCCTGATCAATATGCACCCCGGGGCATCCTCTGCTCCACTTCTTTGTTATTCACCACCAGCAATTATTAATCAGGCGTCAACTATGGGAAACAGTGTGCTTGGTCCTGAAGAGGCTACACAGGATGAACAAAGCAGGTGCTGGCCATAGGAAGCCCACGGTCTAGTAGGGTTACAGACGCAGTCACACATACACACACACATGCGCGCACACGCACATACAATCTGCAACAAAATATGACGTGCAGGTGCGAACAACCAACGCTTAAGTGCTTGAGAAGGGCTCTGGGGTATCCATCCCAGAGTTGTGCACTAGAGTAAGAAACCCAATCAATCAGCTAGGTTGGGGCATGGGAAAGTGGATTTCGAAGAGTCCTGATGCCAAGTGAATAAATTCTGCCTCATCTTTCTGTCTTAGAGTGGTACTGAAGTGTTTTAGCAGGCTCGTGAGTAGAGCTGTAAGTTAGGAATGTTATTCCAACAGTATGGGCTGAGTGGGTTGGGTGGATAGCGGAAATGAAAATTTCCATCCAACCATCGGAAGATGAAACTGCAGAAAGCTCTCCGAAAACAAGAGAATATATAAAGTAGGAGCGTGAGGTGATACCATACAGAGAGAATTGCAAGTGTGAAAGGAAGAAAACGATTCAGCCGTTCGTGGGGAACTGCATGCACCCCAGTATGATCAGAGGGCAGAAGAAATGCGGGGAGCACACAGGAGAGAAGACCTGCTAGGTATTTGGAAGGTGATTGTAAAGGGATTTAAATGTCATAAAAAGAAATGTGGACTATTCAGTGGGTAAGAGGGAGTCATTTGAGGCTTTCCAGCTGGCATGGGGAGAGGGCATGCTGAACTGAACTCTAGGACAGTTCATTTCCAAGCAGGTACAAAATGAACGGGACCATAACCGTGACCTTCTCACAGCCTGATGGGTGTTGGCATAGCCCTGAGGTTGCGTCCCTCTCTACATTTTCAGTCTAGCCTAAGACTTTCTGCTTTCTTTTGTCACCCATAAATTATGCCTGGCTGGCAGAGCCAGCCCTCATCCCCCACGCACACAGTCTGGCTCTGGGTGGGAGGGAGAGTCATTTGTAGGAGTCATCAGGCTGACAGGAGCTCATGGGCTCGGGTGATCCCAGGCCCTAGTCACTGTGACCAAACCGAGTCTTACTCTCCCAGATGCTGATTCTGTCTGAGGCAGAGGACCACGTTCAGAGAACGCAAATTTTTTGCCTGCAAGGAACAAGAACAAAGGCTATGGAGGAGTAAGGTAAACAGAATGCAGGCATCCTTGACTTCCAACAGTCTTTGGATTTGGGGGAATTTGCTATTGATGCAAATTCTCTAAATCACAGCAAGCACAGGGCTGTCAACAGGGTGTCTGAACACCTACTCTGCGATGTATTCCTTCCAATGTGGGATTTGCTTGTACTTAGGAACATGTTGTGGAATCTAGCTGGAGAGCAAAGAATCCTCTTCTGATTTACTTGTTTCCTAGATTTGAGTTTTTGCTTATTAGGGTTTTTTAAGTGATAAAAGATGTGAAGGAGTGTGCACTGTAAGCTATGAAACATTTCTGAGAGAATGAAAGATGACCTAAATAAACAGAGAGATCCACCATAAACAGAGAGATCCACGGTGTTCCTGGGTCACAAGACTCAATATTGTTAAGATGTCTATTGCTCCCAAATGGATCCATAGATTGAATACAGTCCTGATCAAAATCCCAAGGAGGTTTCGGTTGTTGAAAGTGATGAGCTGATTCTGAATTTATAGGGTGATAGAACGGTCACATGCCAACCTGAAAATAAAGAACCACAATGAGGGGCAAACAAGTGTTTATCTGGGATCAAAAAATTGCAATTCATGGAGCACAGCTTCAGCTAGAAACCCAAACAGTGTCCCACCTGGGGTGTGAAAGCAGGTGGATTTTATGAGAAAGAGGAAGGGGAGCAATCCTATGCTTCTATAAAAGAGAAAAAGTACGGTCAATTGGTACTAACAGGCTGTGCCACTTTCAGCTACACATTGATCAACGATTCTATTTGGTGTCTAACTATTCTATCTTCAGAAAGTCCACAGCCAACAACCTTATGATCGATCAGGATGCCCACCGTCCTGCCCACTTTAACAAGTGCTTGTAAAACAGATGCTATTTGGCACAGTCCAAAGCTTTTGGCCCAGTTCAAACAAAGGCAGGTAAGGCACTTTCTCTGAAGGGCCTGCTCTGGTTCTGTTTTAAAATGGCTCCGGTCATGGCATATCTCCCTTGAAAAGAACAAAATGTGGCATTTACATTACCTGCTTTCAAGACTTATTATAAAGCTATAGTTAAGACAGTGTGATGTCAGCATAACAATAAACATCTAGATGGATAGAACAGAATGGAGGGTCCAAAAACAGAGCCACACATGACAGAGACAAAGCGAGAGATACGGTCCCTGCGTTCAAGAGGTTCGGTGTGTACACAAAAATTCTGAGCATGTTAAAAATGATGATTCAACGGAACAAATGCTACTAGAGCCTCGGTACAGGGTTTCTAACTCAACTGAAGGGATGTAGAAAATTTCCCTAAGGGAGGTGGTATCTGGGCAGGGTCCTGAAAGATTAAAGTGTTGGCAAGGAGAAGAAGTAAGGGAGCGGCATTCTAGGTAGAACATTCGGGAAAGGGCAGAGGCACAAATGGACATAAGACAGTCTGGTAACTGTAGATTATTCCACATATGCTGGAGTGTAGAGGTGAGAGACCATAGAGAAAAACCGCAGCCACATCGTAATAAGTCATATGAACTACAACAGGTGGGTTGGAATTTATTCCACAGATGAGCAAAACCATTGAAAAGGTTTTACACGCATCTGTGACATGATTATATTTGGATTTTGAAAGATCACTCTGTATAGAAGAATAAAAAACAAACTAGTTAAATTGAGACTAGAGGTAGCAAGACCATTTAGAATGCTATTAAAATATTCTAGATGGGACATAGTAGAGCCTTAACCTAAGGCAAAGACAATCAGGTAAGGAGTATAAAACAGATTGGGGAGGTATTCAGAATCACGATTGTGAGGATGTGGTAACTGATTAGACTCAGGAAGGGGAAGGGGTGGAGGAAAAAGAGGGAAGGACGTATAGTTGGTTTTCTCCCCCCTGTTTTCTATCAGGTGTAACAGAAAGTCTCTGACTTTCAGTAGCCGATCCTATTTAAGAACAGATGCTGGTAGAAAACAAGAAGGAGGGCATCACTCCCCACTCCACCAGCACAACGTCCCATGTCAGCCACATCATGTCCAGCTGCCACTAGCTTTGCCTGCAGGCAACTCTTGGGTCCTTCCCACCAAATGCATAACAGGGCATTTACCCAATGAAGGTACAGAATGTGTGGTTCTAGAATTGTGCTTTGGCCTCCATGGGGGTTAAAGGGAAAGCATGCATGGTCAGTAAAAGGAGACACCAGTCTACTCCAATCCAAGGTTCCAATTTCCCTTTCCCGGTAAAGCTGCGAGGCCCTTGCTAGTCTGCAAATGATTTATCTACCTCAAATCCTGCCAAACTTGGGCCCAGCTCTATCCAGACACGAGACTATAAATGGCTGAAGAAATAACAGGAAAGGGCAGAGTTGAAAGGCCACCGGGCAACTGTTTTTCTTTAGCTCTGTCTGAACTGTCAGCCAACTTGGGATCAGCCCAGCCATGTCCATGCTACCTTTTATTACTCCATGAGGCAACTCATGTGACCTAATCTCAAAGCAGTCACCGGAGCTAATAAAGTTCTCAAGAACCTAAAGCTTCACCGATTATATTTCCTAGACCCAGCAACACTGCTGGTTTATGTCTTGTTAAGCCACAAAGAACATTCCACTGTGCAAAGTCAACTTGTTTTAAGTTATTTTTTCAGGAAGGGGGAAAAAAGGATCAGTGATCTCTCATTTATTTGCCTGATCCCATTCTCAGAGTTCTTTATTACTTACTAAAATATGTTTACCTAAACTCCCAACCCCCTTGCAGATTAGAGAAGGCCATGTAACTATTTCTGGTCAATAGGCATCGAGCAGAAGTGACGTGTGTCATTTCCAAGCAAATGCATTTAAGAGATAGTGCCCAACCCTCCAGCCCACTCTTCCCCTGCCAGCTGAACTGGAAGTCATATTTTCCACGTGGTATAACTGCAAGATGCAAGAAACTTAGATCTTTAAGTCTAGTTGCTTGAGAGGAAATTATCCTAGAGAGCCGCCAGACTCATGATGAGTAAGGGATGAACCTTCATGTATGGAGCCACTGAGATTTGGGGGCTTATTTGTTATTGCCCTCAAGCCCTAGATTAGTCTGACGGAGATAATGAGCAAAAAATCAAGACAGAGACTTAGGCCTCGGGTTATCACGAAATAGCTTCAATCTCTGAGTGAAGGTAGAGCAAGAATCAGAGCCGGGTCAGAGCAGTACTAAAGCCTGCTTGCCTAAGTGCAGAGCCTCTGGGCTCCCCACCCTCCTGCCACCCTGGGGCTGGGCTACTCCCAAATCCTTGGACAGTTGTGGGCTGGGGCTGGGGCTGAGTAGCCTGTAAGACAGATAGCCTGGTACAACTAGAACACTCGGGGGAACCAGCAGCTCACCAAGTGTCATACTAAACATTTCCATGTTGTAGGAATCCTAAAACATAAGCACGTGGTCCGTTACTGGAATCGTATAGCCAACACACTCTGTTCAGGGCTCCAGGATCTATGGGGGACATGACAGTGGCTAAGATAGAGCCCCATTTTGCACTGAGCTTACATTTCAGACCCACTGGAGGCTAGCATACCTAGGCTATAGTCACAGACTACCCTAACTGTGACCTTGGGCAAGACTCCTCCCCTACCTATGTCTTCTTTCTTTAACTATAAATTAGAATATTTGGATTTGATAATATCTAAAATACTTTATAAAGTAGACTATCTCTGAAAGGGCTATGTAGGGACATGAGAAGAAATTGTAAGACTACTGAGCATAGAGCCTCTGGGCAAGAAAGATTATATAGAAAAGTCTGAATACCTAAATTAGAGAGCTTCTGAAAACCTTGGCCACACCTCTTGACCCAGTTCTAAAAAGCCCAATAACACCACTGGTTCTTTAAACACATTATATATTCAAAATCTTCTTCCCCTTTTTCTCTCTGGTTAGATGTAGAAAATTCCCCTGATAAACTGGTTAACTTTGAAAATAATCATTCCTAAAACATACTCAAAGGAAGACACTGCGAAAACATGAGCTCTTTTCTTATTATATCAGAAAATTGGCTTCGGATAACTGCTTATCCGCACTAAATGGGAATTATGTCCTCAGGAGTTTCTATACCTATCGACTAGTTCATCTTCAGATATTTTTAACTAAAAAATGCATTGCCTCTGTAAACTATTGTGCTAGTATTGATTTTTTTTCAGTCTATATAAAAGTCCCCTATTTCCCTGTCACTTGATCAACCTGGTCTTTTTTTATACACCTAATATCAGATCAGTTCGAAGCCCTTGCATTGAATTTTGTTTATGCTCCTCAAAAGGAACATCCTGCCTTTTATTAAAGGATGTTGCCTATGAAAATATAGCGAGGATAGCTCTTATAAATGATATACTACCAAAATTCAATTCACATTCTGCCTGGTGCCTTTTCTCGCCTTAAGATCATTGTACAGCATAGGATGGTAAAGAGAGCACAGGTTTTGTTGTCAGGCAAACCTAGTTTTTAATTCTCTCTCCTTCACTGTCCACATGGTGCCGTGCTCCTGCACTAAATATCTCTGAAATCCATTTCCTCCTGTTTAGTGGTACCACCACTGCTCTAGTTTATGTCTTTACCATCTTCCTCAGGAATTGTTTCCTCATGCCCTTTAAGTGGTTCCTGCCCTGGATATACGTCCTGGATATACACACCCATCGTCCACAGCAAGCGGCATCATTTGTCTAAAGCAGGGAGACTCAAAGTGTGCCCTCGGAAGAATGAACAGTTTCCTGGACGTGACAAAGTAAGAAGCTCCTGCCAGAATGGGAATCAACTCTATCGCTATGCTTGTTATTTAGTTCAGCTGACTTTTTTTTTTTAAATAGCAAGACATTCTCCATGAAAGAAGCAAAGTGTTGATGTACATCTTGACCCAAGCCTCTTACATCACCACAGGTCGCCACTTGGAATAGACTGATCTCAAAAAGCCAAGGTCCCCAGCGGGTTGGGGGACTCTGTAAGGTCTGACATCTGCTTCATCTGCAGCCCCACGTGTCACCAAGCTCAACCTCATCTTTTCTACTCCAGGAACACTGACCTGCCTCTCATCCTCCCCTTCTCCCCACCCCCAGTAACCCCTCCCCAAACACTCCCATGCTTACAAGAAATACACCATGATGGGTTTTCTCCAGAAAGTCTTTCTATCACCATCATCCTCCCCATCTCACTCCCTGCTCTACTTCCGTTGTGTCTTACACACCTCATTTGCTCTACTGATCATATTATTTTATAATCATTTATTTATATGCTTCTCACAACCAAAAAGTTAACTCCTTGAAGACAAGATCTATATTTTACTCATTTCGATTAGTCAGAAAACGTAACACAGCTGCTGCCGTAACAAATAAATTCTGAGATCTCAGTAGCTGAACGACATTTCAGTTCATTGCTTAATCACACAAAGTCCCCTGCAGATGTTTCTAGGCAGACCGTTATCCCCGGTGGCTCCCCTCCACGTGGTCATTCAGGAACCCAGACTTGCTGACATGCTGACAAAGCTGACTCCTAGCCTTGGATTCCTTTTCTGGCTCTTGGGCTTTCAGATAGAGATGATGAAAGAGACATCGAGAGTAAGATCATACAAGGTATTTTGGGAGCCTGGCCTGGAAGTGGCCAATATTACTTCTACTCAAATCCGTTAGCCAGGATCTAGGCACATGGTCTCACCTGACTGTAAATGGACTAAAAAGCACAGTTACCTGAAGGCCCAGGAGGAAAAAGAAACTGCTCTATGGGCACCCAACACCCAGAGGCAGGTGCTAATGCCGAGCACAGCTTCTTGGGCATTTGAGTCTGTCCGAGGCATCTTCAAGAGGAATCTACACTACTTTCCTTGCCAGTTCAGGCAATAACTGGTCTCCTTGATGAAGAACTTTCAAAATCCCTCCCTCATTTATCTTTCCATTTACACTTTTCATTTCCAGCAGCTTACAGAAGAAAAGTAGAGTCTCACATTCCATTTATAATGACCTCACATTTTTTTTTTCTGTGTGTTTCAGGTCCCTGGCAAAGTCTTTAAAGGTCACAACTGAGCTCAAGTAACGTCTCATTTTTCACTTGAACCATTCCCCCAAAATCTCTTGATCTAAACCTTACACTCTTCAAACAAAACATAAATTCAGAACTCAAACGGCTTAACAAGTGTCCCTTTAAAGGAATAGTATTTAATAGTAAGAGCTAGTAAGAGCTGTTAAATAATCAATCCAAAGTTCAGAATGTTATTCCCTAGAAAAGAACGTGACATGGATCAAAAGCACACCACGCTCTTGGGGGTATGGAACAAGCCATTTTAACCACTTCCATGGAAATACATTCCTTTGGTTAGAAGTTGGATCAAACTGTTTCGTTCAGTCTGATCCCTCGTTGAGGAAAATGATGACTTTAAGCTATTTGTAACATGATGAATGTAGCATAAGGAAACCTCTCATCAAGTAATATCCACTAGACGGTTTGTAGAAGAAGAGAAACTTTACTTATAAGGACCTATTTTGTGGAAATACAGACTTTTAAAGCTGTGGGGCACAGAATCATATCTCTCAGATTTACAAAGAACGTGCGAGTTAGCTAGGCCACCTGACTGCCCCCACAAGAACCCTTAATCTATCCCTTATGGCTTCCACACCCTGACTTCAGGTTCAGAAGGCAGACCCTCATCTTTAACACGATATCCTGACCACCATTTAATTTTAGCAGAAGTTTATGAAACAAAGAATCGGACCAAAGTATTTGTTTTCTGTCCTCCAGTTGATCCCACATGAGAAGCTGGGACAATGTCTCCCATTACACCAGTGGTCTGCCCAGCTCTCTGGAAGCCAAAATTTAAATTAAGTCACTTTTATACACTCTTCATTAATTCACCAGTTTCTTCGGTAGACTTTTGAGTGCTGATTATGTTCAGGGTACTGCTATAAAGCAGAAAACACACTTCAGGGAGCTTATCATCTGATAAGGAAAAAAGACCATAGACACCAATAATTGAAATTCAGAAATATTTACTGGACATCGCTTCATGCCAGATATTATGGTAAGCCCTGAAGATTAAAAATAAATGAGATTGAGGCAGACCACACAAACAAGAATAATCATGTGAATAAAATTTGTGTGAACAAAAACACTAGGGAGGTATATAGGGTAATGGTAATGGTAGTAGCAGTAATAAATAATAAAAATAATTAATAATTAGCACTTAGTAAGTTACTATGCGATTCCGGGAACTTTCTTAAGAACCTTATCCTCATTAGGATTTTATCAGTGAGAGACACCCGGGTGGCTCAGTCGGTTGAGCGTCTGTCTTTGGTTCAGGTCATGATCCCAGGGTCCTGGGATCGAGTCCTGCATCTGGCTCCTTGCCCAGCAGGGAGCCTACTTCTCCCTCTGCCTGCTGCTCACTCTCTCTCTCACTCTCTCTTGCTGACAAATAAATAAAAAAAAATATTTTTAAATTAAAAAAAATAACTTTCTAAGTGGTAGTATTATTATTATTATCATCCCCGAGGTACGATTGAGGAAATTGAAGCACAGAGAGATTAAACAACTTCTCAGAGGTCACACAGCATTAAGTGGGGTAGACAGGAGTCAAACTTGGCATCCTGACTCTAGAACATCACAGATGAGAAAAACATTGCTTCTGCTTGGGGTATGACTGGGAATGGAACTGGAGAAATGTCCATGGGAGAGGTGATATTTTGTTAATTCCTGAAGAAGACTATAGGAAGTTGCAGAAAGAAAGAAACTGGGCTCCCCAGGGAGGGGAAATAGGACATACAAAGGCACAGAGGCATGAAAGAGTGTGTCACCGTCAGGGACTTGGCTGCTTAGAGGTGGCTGGAGCTCATAGATAGGACACAAGCAAGGGACAATGCAGAAAGATGGGGCAGAAGGGCTAGGGAGGGTTCCAAGCCTGTATCTGACACATTTAGGAGCACGGACTTTATCTTGCAGGTACTGGTGAGCTATGCCCATTCTGGGGTCCGGGAAGGGTCTCTGTCTAAAACACTGGCCTTGCCTCCAAGCCCTTCCCTTTCTCATGTCTGCCCAGCTGCTGGTAACATTAATTTTAGTGTTTGACCAGTTCCCTTTTCTCTGTACCATGTGAATCACGTTTTATCCTCTAAGGGTTTGTTGGAAACAAGTCACAATCGCAAATACCTGCCCGTTTTAAGCAAGCTGAGCTTTTACTTTAAATCAAAATGTATCAGGGTTTAGAGTAACTAAGACAGCTACACTTGGAAAAAAAAAACAACACTTCACTTTATAAAGCACCTTGAAAGTATAACAAATTCAGGACTTAATTTAACAGAGCCCCTTGAAAGGAATGGCACTTAATGGCTACAGGGACTTAGAAAAGCAACCCAAAGTAAAAAGGTGAATATAGGTGTGCCCGCCAAAGTTAGGGTCCCATCTGCAGCGCATGAACCACCCCAGTGTTCTTTTTACTGTCCCAGTTGTCTCATTGTTCTGGGCCCAGCACCCCATCTCCAGAGTCTAAGATATGGCCTCGCTCCACTGGTCTTACTGTGCGTAGACCCATAGTGCTGAACCTCAGGGACTCCAATCCGACCTCAGTTGTGATTTCTACAGTCCCGGGAGGCTGCCACTCAAATGGTCACCAGGCATTTCCATATAGGTCTGATCAAACACGCGACACAATTGCTCACTAATCTCTAGCTAAAGAGAGGGAGGGAGAGGTGGCCTCCCGTGCTGGAGTAAGGGGAGGGGAGAGGGGAGGAGTCTGCCCCTGGCGCAGGCAGCATTATCACCTGCTGGAAATGTACCACACTGGTGGTGATAGAACACTGCTCCCTATCAGGGCAGACAATTCCACCTCACCCCTGCCCCTTGCCCTGTCACCGGCGCCTTCATGTGTTGGTTGGACTTTATGTGAGATGTGGCCTCTGCCTTGGCCACTTTGGTTGCCATCCCCAGTGAGTGTGGGCAGAGATTATTGGGGCATCCAGGAGAACATCTCTGTTCTCCATCTTCTGCTGGGAAATCGTCTTAACTCTTTGACTGAAAATCAGTATTGTTTCCTGGGTTATTGAAGACACTTTCCTGGGGAGAGCAGAAGGGCCATCCTGAGCAGTCAAATGGGCAATCGGCTCATGGGTGTGTGTATGTGCACATGTGTCATACCTGAATAACAGGGGATGAGCGGTCCATATCCTCAGAGACAGTTTCAAACAGAAGATTGACATAATCACTTTTGTGATTCACAGAAATTATTCTCATGGTCGGGAGAGGAGGATGAACTAGGCAGGAGCCTATTGGAAGTGACAAAAAAGATGCGACTATTTGGCTGGACAGAGAAAAACTTCCCATGAACTATCACGTGGTGCCTTTCACATATAACCCTATTAAATCCGTGAACCATGGGGGCCAGTCTCTAAGAAATGCCATGTGGAGGTCAACCTGCGAGAAACAATCTAAAGTCCACGCTCGACTTGTGTCAAACTGACGAACTTTTTTCCCTTCTCCTCAACTTTTGCCTGGCTTCTTTCCCAAGAGCGTCTCACCTGCTAAGAGTCCCTAGAAAAATCTTCTCCATCCTCTTTTTATGCTCCTCTTCTTCCTGCTTTCCCTCCCCTTTCGCTCCCATGGACTTTTAGTAGAAAGAGTAACTTTTTGGAAACAGACTGGGAGGTGGACGGTCCATTCGGCTGCCAACTACACATTCTCTTTGGCAGAAGAAAAGTTTGAACTCGCTCAAGTTAATAATTGTTATTCAATCACAACAATCTTAATGAACCAAGTGCTAAGTGAACAGCAGAAAAAGCAAATGCTGCAGGAAATCTGAAGAGAAGATATCAATGTAACCTAAAATATGTAGAGATTTATTTGCACTTGAATCAAATCTAGGGTTCCAAATTACATACACAAAATACAGTTACTTTATTTCTGTTGGCCTGAATGCTCAAATAGCAAATAATTCTTTATTTCTTGTACTGGACTGTAAATGTAAATGTACCAAATTGTCCTGATAGCAGAGAGCACACACTTCTTTTCTTGATCACTTACATTATTAAAGCTAAATAAAAATATATATTTATGCACGTTTTTGGCATGCATGATTTTAATTACTATTCACAAGCGGTAACTAGAATCACCTCTATTTGCAGATAAAGAAATTGAGGTTCTGTTAAGTTTAATGGATTTGAGAAAAGCGACAGAGTTAAGATAGCAACCTAGGTCTTCTAAAAGCTGACTGTGAGCTCTGGGGACTCAAAGAACTTCATGTGGTTTCCCTACAAGCCATTCCCCGAGCCTTGATTCACACACAAGTGAAGCAATCATTAAGTACCAACCACCTGACATCAGCAAGAATAGCGGACTTTTGTTGGACACTTGGCACAAAGGCAGTAGGACATCTGATCGGGCTTAGGACATATAACCACTGTCATCCTTTTAAGCATCCGTTTGGCCTCTCTGCCTTAATGGCACCAAGGGCCCCTACAAATATAACCTTTGCTGTCACTCATAGGAAGAGGAGATTTTGCAGCTTTGCTCAAATTCTACTGAATTGCTGGGGAAAACGAAAAAGTGAGCAATGCTCATACTGCCTAGTCCTCGGAGGATTTTTACAAATAAATAATCCTACTGGATCTAGTAGCCGCCGGATGCAGCCCAGACCTACTACTGTCTGTTCTTTTATTCAACACTTGCAAAAGCTTGGGTAGTTTTAACAGGGAACAAAACATGTTGCATTCAAAAACTCACTTCAGGACATGCCAAATAAATAGAGAACAGACTGACTTACATATTCAGAGCTAAGCCGGAACCCAAAACTCACAAGAAGCTTGTCAAATGCATCGTCATGTGTCTGTGGTGAGCAGCAGAAAGCTGAGGACAGGAAGTAATTTTTCAATTAACGGGTCACACAATACATGCCTGAGCCTTCTTGGCAATAATCACTCACAAATAATACTATTTGCCTAAACGGGCCAGATGTCTTTAGAGCCTCTTTGGAAGCAAAGTTACTGTATCTCAAAGCAACCGCAACCCCAAGGGTGAAAATGTTGCTGCAGCCAATGACCTCACCCACACGGGCACTCAGCTGGTGATATCCACACCCACAGAAGCTGGGCTCGGAAGGGCAAGGACTCTAGCAGCTCACTGGCAGGAAATGATGCTGGGATGGAGAAAGGAGAAGCTAGGCGGCAGGGAGAGTTGAAGAAAGAGAATAAATACTAAGGTATTTCTAAGGCAGCCTCATTCCCTGAGCATCACTCAATAATGGATTAACGGAGGCAAAGGAGTTATAAAATCAATTCCAAATATACCCAAATGTCAACATCATGCTTCCTCTGAGCCCCTCATCTGCCTCAGTTCCCAGAGCAAAGTAAAACCTCCCATACCACCACCCACTTCTCCTCACTGATTTCATAAGGTATGTCAATTCAGGATCATCTTTAAAGAAAAAAAATTGTATAAACTCCTTGTAGGGTGGCCAGGCCAAAATGATCAAGTCTATCTATGATAGATGTAGCCTGTCACACCTCTGCCAGTTTCCATGGTACGTCAAGTTAAGCCAAGCACTAGTTTATGGACAGAACTTCTTCCTTTCAAATCTCATCTCTGCTTTAGGAATAGGGCCGGGCTCTCTAAAAGAACGGATGCTGTTGGAGCCTAGTAAGAACGTGAATTAGGAAAAAAGATCATTCATCTTTATAAGGCAACATTACGGACTTCATTCCTTTCACTCCAGGATCTCAAGATAAAGTTCTCTATTCATCTGGTCAGTGTATGGTTGTTAAGAATTCACAGAGAGAAAGAAAGCAGGAGGAAGAGCCAGAAAATTCACTGTCCCCGTCCTCCTACCCTGAGGTAGCCACTGTCCATTCTTAGGGGTCTCACGTATTTGATAACATACTTTGCTGAACAACGTGCTTATCTGGCTACTTCCTGATTATTTGTCAGTTTTCAACACTATCCATTGACTTATCACCATGGAGAATGAAACACTCTTCAAACCAGCACCATGAGTACCTACACACATCCTCCCTCTCCCCACCCTCCTAATACGTTTGATCATACTTTTTGGTAAATTAATATTCAACACTGACATTAATATGACCATGGGAATATTACTCACAGCTGAGACCTATGTGCACCAGGAGCCCATTTCCTTTCCTGCAGAACTTTGCATTTTTCCTGGAAAAAAATAATTGCTAGTTTTTTTTTTTTTTTAAATACGTCTCAGCTTTTTATGTACCTATCATACAATTTTCCCCAAGTACTCCAGCTGTGAGGTGACAGTCCTCCCAATGTTATCAGGTGGTCTGTCAGTTTTCTTCCACACACACAGACACCCTTTGGACACTTCCCTCCAGAAGGCCTATCTCTGCTCCATTCGGGGCTGGCTGCTTGCTTGCTGCCTGATGAGCATCCTGGGATCTCCCTACATTGACGTTCTCAAAATGCCCTTCCTCTCTGCTAGTAGAATCCTGTTTTCTGGGTCATATATGTCTTTTTGTCTCCATAGTTTACTCCCTCATTTCAATGAGGTGTGTCTGTTAGTAGCTTCCCAATGAAAGGTACATAGGCTTTAAACATATAAGGCTTTGCATGTTTAAAATTATTATTTTGCCCTCACACGTAGTGATATTTTTGGCTGGATATAGAATTATGGAAATAATGTCTTCTCAAAATTTTGGAGTTATTACCATATCATCTTCCGGTTTCCCATTACTTTTGAAGAAGTAACAATTTTTATTCTTGTTCCCTTTTATGTGAATTGCTTTTTCTTTTTTCTGGAAACTTTAGGCTGTTCTGAGACAATGATTTGCCTCAATATGGGTCTTTCTGAACATCAGGCTGGGCATTATGTGGCCTTTTCAATATAGAAATATATTTTGTCTTTCATTTCAAATCAATTTTCTTCAATTTTTTCTTTCATAATTTCTTCTCCTCTATTTCTCTTTGTTGTTGTTTTTTAGAATGTCTATACTATAGATGGTGGAGACCCCAGACCAGTTCCCTCAGCATCTCATCTTTTCTCTCTTATTTTCCAAACTTTTGTTCAATTTCCCAAGACCTCTCCCTGAGTTAATCTTCCATGCTTCACACTGAATGGTGAAGAATTCACCCACCAAATTTTTTATTTCCTTTATCAAAAAACACTACATAAAAGTCATAAAAATTCTACCCAAAAGTTACATGTAAAAGCCATTGTCAAAGTTTTGCATTCAATCAAGAAAAATAATACAAAGCTGTGTTCTAAAAAGTAAGGAATATTTCCAGCAGTAATTGATTAGTCTGTCATCATCAGAGAAAGTTTTGATGCAGTAATTGAATTTTCTAGATCACTGACTTTAAAAACCAACACAAAAAAAAAGAAAAGAAAAAAAAACGAAGACACATATGTTGACCTAAAACCCATTGATTCAAAAATGTTTCTATAGGTAAAGTATGCTAGGTACCCTGAAAACTAGAAACTGTAGTGAATTTATTTATACAAAGCACTATTCTAACAGGTGTCTTAGTAAATATGAAAATCAATACATGGTCTTCACCCGGTAGGCGCTGAGTCCAAAATGAGACAGGGAAAGTCTATTGTTTTTATTCTTGCTTAAATATAAATGTACAGTATCCACCATTCCTCTAAGTTTCCCTTGGCTGCAGGTACACTTATATTTTTTTCATCCATTCAGTCAGTCTGTAAACAAACCGCTGTATGTCAAATGTGCACCTGGCTGTGAATATACAACGTTGGGTAAGAAATGGCACCTGCTTCCGTGGATCTCACACAGCTTGGAGAGTAACAGGCTACTGTTACTCCACCTAAGTCTGGCCAAGAGGGACTTCAGACAGAGGCCTCACTAACCCAAGGCCAAACTCTAAAGTGTGTGTCCCTTTGTTTTTGCAGCCAGAGATGGAGTAAGAGGTACATGGCTCTGCTGTTCAGGAAGGCAGTGTGGTGGACCCCCACTTTGTGGGCACAGAAACTTTCCCGTGCTCCAACTGGAAAGCAAGATGAAGGGAAGAGAAAGGTAGAGGCCTGCCTGCCCCTCGGGCCAGGGGAAGGATCAGAAATTACGTCAGCTTAGGAAAACAGCTCTCATCCTAAACCTAGGATTCATTTGAGCTGCATGCGAGCACTTGTGTGTGTCCTTGGGGGACATGTGAGTGTGCATCTGAACACAGATGTGTGTCCACGAGCTGTCCTTAGGTGGTCGGAAGCCCACATCTTCACCTCACACAAGCAGAGCCCTCGAAGCAGACCTCGTTTGCCAAGATCTTTCCTCCTTCACACACCAAATTTGGGAAATGAACTGTTACGGATCCCTCTGTCCCACGGATGGCCTGTGTAAGAGGTGCTATGGACTGCACGTCTGTGTCCCCCCAAAATTCACATGTTGAAGCCCTAACCCCCCGTGGGGTTATATTAGAAGCTAATTGGGTTTAGATAAGGGTAGAGCCCCTAGGATGTGATTAGCATCCTTCTAAAAGCGACAATAGCTAGCACTTGTTCTCTCTGACGTGTGAGGACACAAGAAGGCTCTCAGCAAACCACAAAGAGGGCTCTCACCAGGCACTGGATCTGCCGAGACCTTGATCTTGGGCTTCCAAGGCTCCAGAATGACGATAAATAAATGTTTGTTGTCTAAGCCACCCTGTCCATGGTATTTTGTTGCAGTAGCCTGAACTGAGTAAGACTAAAGCGATCTGTAGGATAGATACTTGAACAAAGCCAACTTCCATGAGCAAAAGATGATGATTTCCTTAAAGAGGGGAGAGGTATATCCTAGAAAGGGCCAGAGAAGGGCTCTCTCTGTGAAAAAGGAAATGAGATAGAAAAGCAAGGCAAAGGCTGGGCTGCTTCATGAGGGGATCTCTGTGAAGGATTAACCTTTTTATTTCCCCACTGGGTGACAGAAGCTGTGATATTTAACATCCAGCTTTAATATTTCTCGCTATGTCCTTGTTACCCCAAATGTTTAGTAAGACCCATTACATTATCACTTCATGTTGGTGGTGGTCTGAGAAATAAAAAAGTGAAAGCATCTTGCCCACGGGGGCCAGCATGCTGGAGGCACCAAGGTAGTGAGAGGGAAAGAGATCCAAGAGGTCTGAGAGGTGAAACAGAAAATAGCGTGACCAGAGTACAAAACTCCATGTTTTGGTAATTCACACCGGCTTACATGACTGCCTTTTATAAAAGAAAAAAAATAAGACCATCGTTAATTCAAACTTGGACCATAATACTATGCAGGCAGACAAATATAATGGAAAGATTATGAGTTTTAGAGTCAAATGATGTGAATTCAAGTCCAGGCTCTGCCATTTATATCAGCCACAACCTCTCTAAAACTCCTGTATAAAATGGGATCATGATGTCGGCCTTCTCAAGGATTTTTGAGAGAATTACACAGGACAATAAATGTAAAAATAAAAAATGTTTCATAAGTTGTAAAGTGCTCCACGCATTGCATGTAAGTGTGACAAAAAGCAGAGCTAGGGAGGGGGCGGGGCGCTCAGGCTCAAAATCCCCTCGGGCCTGCCTTGTACCATCCAGCAACCCCAGGACCAGTGATGGGCGAGGTGGGGCAGGCCTTGCTGACTCCATGATCCAGCTCAGCTCATGTCTCCGTGGACTGGGATGACTCAGGGCGCAGCTGAAGCATTTCAAATGCACATCCATCTCCAAACCCTATCTGAACTGGCCACCTAATCCTTTTGTTATCTTTCAGTTTGGAGCACGCTAAGAATGGCAATTATGAAATTTTAAAAGATTCATTGGCACCATTAGAATGAAATTCATCTTCAGAACAAAGACGACTTGCTCACTTTTGCATACAAATAAAACCTTCACAAAAGCCTGGGATAAATTCCATTTTCCTCTTTGGCAGAGTTTCTGTCCTCTAGAAATAAAAGTAATTCTGAGAGGCAACATGCTTTGCAACTTTATTCTTCTTCGTTGGAAAGAGCCTGAGCACTGTGAAGGGGATACTTGGGAAAATGCTGTATTGGGAATTAGTGTTTGTCAAAATATTAACAGTCATTCACTCAATGCCTACTATGCACTTGGTGCTCTTTCTGGCAGGTCATTCAATTCGGACCATAATTCTGTGAAAAGAAATGCCATCCCCACGTTATAGAAAAGACTGAGATAGGAGAAGTGAGTCCTGTATCCAAGGAAACCCAATGCTGAGACAGAGTCACACGCAAGGGGTGACTCCAAAACACACATGGAACTTTCCCTTGAAAAGAAAGGAGGGAAGTCCTTGGCATTCCCACCCTAGTACACCAGGACCATGAATCCTGAAGTATCAGAAAGTGGTGAGGTTTGCTCTGAAGCCTCCAGCCCCAGCCAACCTTGTCAGAACTGGCAAATGAGGCTTCTTTCTATACAACTTCCACAACCAGGAAAACATTCTAGGGCTTAGGGTGGGAACAACAGAAAGATGCTCTGATTTTTAGAACAGAAAGGAGATGCCTACACTGACAGAGGGGCACCCCATTATTTTTCCCCATAGGCATGGGTCTCAGCAAGGTGGTAGAGGTGGCCAAGTTGATTTCCCTCTGCTGGGTAGTGTGCTGAGGAAAAAGAGCTCTGGGTTTGGGGTCAAGTCCCAGCTCCACTATTTATTAGCCTTGGGACTTTTGGAAAAGTACTCAAGCTCTCTATCTTAACGGGGCTCCTGGGGAATTAAATCAGCTTTAACATGGTATGTAGCTCCTGCCAGTGGTCGAGGTAGGCGGCCCCATGGAGAGGCACCCTCAGCACGACTGGGTTGGGCTCACTCTGCCTCTGTGTTGACTCCAGAAAGCTAGCAGCAGAACGAGCATCCCCCACACCCCATTAATTCACCCCATCTCCACAGAATCAAGGGTTTGATATTTTGGGGAGGTATCACTGAAGCCCAAAGCCAAGCTCTGGCAAAATAATTCAGAACAGCAAATGGTGAGCACTGTGAATTGTGTAAGACTGTTGAATCACAGACCTGTACCTCTGAAACACATAATATATTACATGTTAAAAAAAAGAAGATAGCAGGAAGGGAAGAATGAAGGGGGGGAAATCGGAGGGGGAGACGAACCATGAGAGACTATGGACTCTGAGAAACAAACTGAGGGTTCTAGACGGGAGGGGGGTGGGGCGATGGGTTAGCCTGGTGATGGGTATTAAAGAGGGCACGTACTGCATGGAGCACTGGGTATTATACACAGACAATGAATCATGGAACACTACATCAAAAACTAATGATGTAATGTATGGTGACTAACATAACATAATAAAAAAATTTTTAAAAAAGTAAGCAAATGGGGCGCCTGGGTGGCTCAGTTGGTTAAGCGACTGCCTTCGGCTCAGGTCATGATCCTGGAGTCCCGGGATCGAGTCCCGCATTGGGCTCCCTGCTCAGCGGAGAGTCTGCTTCTCCCTCTGACCCTCCCCCCTCTCATGTACTCTCTCTCTCTCTCTCATCCTCACTCTCTCAAAATAAATAATAAATAAATCTTAAAAAAAAAAAAAAAGAAAGCAAATGGAAAGCAGCTAATCTCTGTTTTACTATAAGGCATAAATTAGAAATGATAAAAATGTTAGGAGATGCCCAAGTCATCTCAAGGACACCCGAATTCATTTGCCAACTTCACAATCTTTTAAAAAATAAGAGGACTGCATTTTTGAGCAAGTTGCTCAGGGAAAGAGGACCGACTCCCCATCATAAGTATTTTATAGTGTTCTCTCGGCAGGACCAAAAATGCCACATAAGGAGATTGCATACGGTCTTCATAGTTCAAGGTGTTTGAACTTAAAATACAAATAACCAGTGACTGAGAAAGGACAGTCAGCCTCTCACACATATGAGATGAGACTTTAAAATAATGAAACTGTTTCCAAGAACATCCTTCACTGACTTAATCTAAATGTTAGCGACAGTCTGGGCAGGTATGCTGTCTTCTGTCTCTCCCCGACAGGAGCGTACTGCTTCTCAGAGTCTCCCCAAGCATGTGGCTGATGACTGTCTGCACCCTCCCCTCTCTTTTGTCACCGATGAGACAAAGTCAGCCCTGGCCCCTTTTCCAGAAGGCACTGGGCCTGAGGAGGAGGCCCGTGGGCAGCTACGGCCCTTCCCTGCTGGTCTGGGCCTGGCCTCATGCCCCACATAAGGTGATGGAAACTCTGCTTCCTTGTTATTTTAACTTTTTACTTCGATGTAATTTTTCACTTACAGAAATAGTACAGGATAGTACCCGCCCCCCCCCAGCTTGCCCTCCTGTTAACACCTTGCATAACCACAGTAAAATGATAAAATTATAAATCCAGGAAATTCACATTATACACTGCTATTAACTAAACTACAGACTGATACTTTGCAATAGCAAACAGTGCGTATGTATTTTCACATTGTCAAGTTGTCTTGAAGGTAGATTCCCGAAGTGACATTGCCGGATCAAAAAGTAAGTGCATATAGAGTTCTGTCAAGCATGACCAAAAGCCTCTCTAGAGGAGTGGAACCACTCTGCATCCCCTCCAGCAATGTATAATAGTACCTGTTTCCCCACAGATCTGCCAGCAAGCCGTGTTCAACTTCTTAATCTCTGCAAATCTGGTAAGTGAGAAACGGTATCTCATGAAACTTTAATTTTGATTTCTCTAATTATGAGTAATTTGAACATTTTTCATAGGTTTGAGGACCATCTGCTTTGTTTTCATCGCTATCCCAAGGAGAGGCATGGGAGACACATGTAGTCAAAGTGTTCACCGTCCCAGCCAAGGGTGGGCAGAGAATAAAGTTCACGGATTCTCTGGTCCAAAAGCCGTGGCCATGGGCAGTCATTGTCCCTCTGTTGGCTCTCTGTTTCAGTGCCCTGGGAAAGTCCCACTCAGCTAACAGATATCAGGAGCCGCCCTCTCGCCAAGAAACTGAACGTATGAGAAGATCGTGGGCTTGGGGTCAGTTGAACCTAGTACTTCTCCCGAGCTATGTGGTTTTGGGCAAATTACTTCACCTATCTGGGTCTCAATTTCCTTATTTTTAAAAACTGGAAATAGATGAACTCTATCAATTTCACACGGCTGTCACAAAAATGAAATGAGTCAATGGATACAAATCTTCTCCCCCATGGCTGACAAGCGAGAGAACCTTGGTAAATGTTAGAGCTCTCCTGAGTTTCCTTTGCCTCCTACACAGATCACAAAGTAGCCCTTCATTAACTGTAATGTCCTCTTGGCTTCAAACACCTGAGAAGGATAGGTATCCAGTGAAGTGGCTTGAACCCAGACCTTATTTTTTGACCTTGACCACGGAGCAGGAGAACAAGACGTCTCTCTGATACTAGAATTTAGGTGCTGTATCATCGGATCAGGAAGATAATTGAGGTGGGTAGGGGACAGGATTGCCAGGCTCAGCAAATAAAAATACAAATTATAAATAATAAACTTAAATTTCACACTCTTGGTATAAAAGATACTCATGTAGGAGGCTCTCTTAAATTTAGAAACCTCATAATATTATTTCAATCACATTCCTGACATATAGAGATTTGATAAGACTGGGGTTACAAGATAAAATACAGGACACTCAAATTTAAATTTCAGATAATGAAATTTTTTTCATATAAGTAGATCCCACATATTGCATGGGACATACTTACACAAAAAATTATTTCTTGTTGATCTGATTCCAATATTGAATGGGACATACTTATACTAAAAAAATTATTAATTATCTGAAACTCAAATTTAACTGGGAATCGTATATATTATCTGGCAACCCTAGTAGGAGACCTTTCAGTCTCTGAAAGTCGCATGAAAGGTGGCTGTCCAACCATTCTCTGCTCTGTGCAGACCACTGGACTAGCTGGTGCTCCAGGATAGCAGAAAAGTAAAGGAGGTAGGCAGTGAAACCAAATAGAGTGAAACTTCCTTGGATAAAACGCCTGGCAGTTGTATCATGCAGATGTGCTGGTTGCAAATGACAGAAACCCAACTCAAGCTGGCATACACAAAAGGTGGACAGTATTGCCCCACGTAGCCAAAAATATTAGGGACACAGCTGACTTCCAGGTGGCCAGCATGAAGGGGTCCGATGGTGCCGTTAAGAGTATCTTTCGTTCTCCATCTCCCAGCTTTGCTTTTCTGTGCTTGGGCTCCATTCTCAGACAAGCCCTCCCCACATGGTGGCAAAGCCAGCAAGCAGCAGATTTAGCTGCCGCCATCCTTACAATGAATTATCCTACAAAGGGAAGGACCGCTGCCTCTCTCCCTTTTGCTTCTGCAAGAGGGTAGTGGAGGACTCTAGAAGGGCTTGGGTCTTGCCCACCCCTGTCACTGCCAGATGGAAGCATTAGCCCCAGCAGAGGCACATGGATGGGTTTCCCAGAGGGGAGAGAGATGGTCTTTGCCACCAAAGGAGCCGGGGAGAGGGAAATATGCATGGAGCATAACAAAAACTCCAGTGACGACGTCACTCACTAAAAGTTTGTTAATCGGTCAAACCTCCAATACCAGAGAAGAGAGAGAGAGATTCTTGCTGCTCCCAACGCAAGAATAACAGGAGAAAGGGCTGGAAGCGGGGATATTATGGGTGACTGACAACTACGATTGTCTAAAAAAGCAGTTAGGACTCGTAGGAGGTCAGGGAGAATAATGAAAGGAATGTTATATTAGTCTACCTGACATAAGGTGCAACCCATGTGGGGGAAGACCCCCATAACTGACTAGGCATAACAGAAAACAAAGTGCTCTCAGGGTCCACCAGGGACTGGATGCTAGCCGGAACTGTCATACAGAAAAGGGGACTAAAGTCAGATTCAAAACCCCAAGTGAGAAAGCACCACAGCCCTGTCCACATTGCTCCATAAGATGTCCTCACTCCCACAAACACACAGCTTCAGAAAAGCTGCCTACTCGTCATCTGGTAGTCATGTCCTAGGGAGATTTTTCTGAATGGAAGAATTTGATAATTATCAAATGTTGCAAGCTTGAAACTATTTGCTTTAGTGGAAACAACATTTCTAGTGACCAATCAGCCCTGAAATTAAACAAATGGCTTACTGTAATGGCTAGACATGGGGGCCAGGGAGGCAGAGAAGGGAAAGCCTTATGCACTTTGCCATTGATACAGTTTTGTTTTTTAAGTAGGCTCCAGGGCCAGTGTGGAGCCCAACACAGGGTCTGAACACGTGATCCTGAGAACAAGACCTGAGCTGAGATCTAGAGTCAGCTGCTTAACTGACTGAGCCACCCAGGCACCCCAGGAATGCCTTCCAACTTGAAGGAAATAGAAATTAGAATTTACGGTAGAATCCAGATGAAGTTTGATCTGCAGAAACCCCTCTGGAGAGAGCAAGAAAGATGCCTGTGGCTCTTTTGATGGGAGCATTGCACAAAGAGGGAAAGTGTGGTGCAAAACCCCAGGTGAATGCTCAGCAAAACATGGGGACCCTTGTGGCCACCCCTGGTCTGCACCCCAGTTCTTCCAAGTCTTCCGTGGTGTCCCCAACAATGA
Source organism: Callorhinus ursinus (assembly GCF_003265705.2). Taxonomy (NCBI): domain Eukaryota; kingdom Metazoa; phylum Chordata; class Mammalia; order Carnivora; family Otariidae; genus Callorhinus; species Callorhinus ursinus. Next base: position 14,265,726 of record NW_027397072.1, on the reverse strand, counting down.
GAACAGTTGGTCTCTTACAACATTTGAACCAATGTGATCTCTAACACCAGGCCAGGAGTAAGGAAGTGTATGAAAACATCACATGGGAAATATCATACTTTATAGTCAGAAGAATTATTAGTGTGCCTATAAAATGTAATAGAGGAAAACTTGGGTGAAATCATATTTCAAGTTATCTCAGGAAAGCATTATTCAAGGAAACTGTTATCCCTTTTAAAGCTTGAATTCCTACATAAAGGACAAAATTGCCTCACTCTTATTTGTGTTTTTCTAAAGATCCCATTTCACTTTTCCTGGGTCCTGGAGAAACCACCTTCCCTCTGCATTTAAGACTGGGGGCTCCTGGGTGGCTCAGTTGGTTAAGTGACTGCCTTCGGCTCAGGTCATGATCCTGGAGTCCCGGGATCGAGTCCCACATCGGGCTCCCTGCTCAGCGGGGAGTCTGCTTCTCCCTCTGACCCTCCCCCCTCTCATGCTGTCTCTCTCTCTCTCATTCTCCCTCTCAAATAAACAAATAAAATCTTTAAAATAAAAAAAAATAAATTTAAGACTGAAAACAGGGAAAACCCAGAAAAACTCAAACTAAGGAAGTATTGACCAGAGACCAGCAACAAATGATTCTAGAATCAACATTTTATTTCAGTAAATCCTGGGGAACCCCATGAGGCCCAGCCTCTGCATGGCACATTCAAAGGAAATATAGACTGTACCTTAGCAGTATTAAAGAAAAATGTTGGTGTTTAAAATGGGGCATGAGTGCAGGGGATTTTGCACATCTGGGTACCCAAAAAACATCCCAGACATATCTTCAGACATTGTTTCCTATGTTCTGCTCTCATGCAGGCAGGTCTCACACCACCCTGCTCTCTTCCTCTCAGCCCTTCTTCCTTCACATGCGTGACACATGCGTGACACACCCTGGTGCCTGCCCTATGCTCATTCCTGGGCCTGCTGTCCCCAACACTTGGTCATGTTCTTCCAATCCGGGAGAGCTGAAGGACCCAGATGGGTCACACCTCCTTCCTCTACCTTTCCTCCCCCACTGGGAAGCCACTTTGTAGTGTCTTCTCTTGCTCCATTCACCTTGGGAGAGACCCTTAGGGAGCATCTCCCCCTCATTTCAACCGATGCTCCTGCTCTATCTCCCCAGAAGCAAACAATGCAAAGGAAACCGAGAGATAAAACTTCCACAAAGAAAATTCACAGAGATTCCCCTCAAAGAAATAGGGGGAGGGGTGAAGGATAAGGCTAAATAGCCCAGGTCAAAGAATATAGAATGGCCTTGTAGAACAGAAATTCCTTTTGGCCACCCAGGATAAAGAGTGGCTGGTCAGAGAGCAGAAATATCTGCCATGTTGTTGTTCTCTGAATGGTAGAAATGCAGGGTGGGCTCAGGAGATCGGACTTTGTTAAAAAAATTGATGTGGTTGGTTTGCACACTGATGTTCATAGCAGCATTCTTCACAATAGTCAAAAGGCAGAACCCACCCTCCCAAGTGTCCGTCAATAGGAATTGGTTATGTTGTCTGTCAACAGATGAATGGATAAACATGTGGTATATCCAGACAATGGAATAGTATCTGATCTTAAAGAGGAAGGACATCCTGTTACATGCAAAAATACCCACAAACCTCGAGGACATTATGCTAAGTGAAATAAGCCAGGCAATCACAAAAAGACAAAATACTGTGTGATTCCACTTAAGTGAGGTGCCTATAGTATCAAAGTCATAGAGACAGAAGGTAGAATGGTGGTTGCCAGGGGCTGGAGAAAGGAGAAATGGGGAGTGTTGCTTAACCGGTACAGGGTTTCAGTTTTGCAAGGTAAGAAGAGTACTGGAGGTTGGCTGCACAACGTTAACGTGACTGAACTGTACACTTAGAAATGGTCAAGGTGGTAAATTTTATGTGTATTTTTAACACAATTTAATTTTTTTATTTACTTTTAGAAATAACATGGTTGGGAAGACCAAAAGAATATGACAACATAACAAATTCCTACTGGATAGGGAGAAGGTAGAGATGCACAGGTGATGAGGCTGATACGAAAATGCAGGGGAAGGGTAGCAGAGGTGCAGTCCCCAAGGAGGCACAGGGAGGGCCTCAGCCCTGCGCTGCCTCCCCACACCCCTGCCCAGCCACTGAGAAGGAGTCTCTATTCCTCTGGAGCGCTGAGACAGCCCGCTTGGCAGCACTGTGCTCTGGGTCATGCAGGCTGGCCTGCTGACCAGAGCCACAGCAGAAATGAGGACGGCCCCTACCTGTGAAGCATTGTCCCACTGAGAGAGAGGAGTCGCATTCCTGTAAGGCAGATCTTAGGACTCCTCAGTCCCTCAGCCACTCAGACAAGGGCCCCCGTGCTGCAGCATTTCATTCTCCCATCATCGCTGGGGTTTGAGATCTAACCGGTTACATGACCAGAGAGGGGTCAATCACATGGCCTTCACATGGCCAATTCCCAAAGAAAGAGACTGGATTAGAAATATAAAAGGAAACCTTTCTGGACACTTAGCCACACCAGACTCCAGGCCCTCTCTGTGGGTAAGAGAAGGCAAATGGACACGGGGGGCCCCATGCTAAGGCCACTGCAAGTCTGGGCTGTGAGTCAATCTAAAAGATGAGAACTTTTATAACAAGATCCACTTTACCTCTGGAAACCGCCCGCATATTGTTTGTTCCTAAATTTTCGAGCCCACTGAGAACAGCTGAATAAGATTGCTACCTGTCCCATTTATGTGTCCTCACCTCTTTTCTCCGTCTGTTCTTACCACTCTCACTATCACTCTACCTGTTCTCCACACAGCTGCCCAAGAGAGCTTTCTAGAATATAAATCTCACAAGGTTATTCCCTGCTTCACGCTCCCTAAAAGACTCCCCACTGGACATGGGATAAATTCCAAGCTCATCAGCCCAGGTCACAACCCAACACACTCCCTTCGGCCCAGCGTTGGCTTTGACCAAAATTTTCTCAGTCTGGAACACTCTCCCAACTTCCCCAAGGCCCAGCCATCCTCACCCAATAAACAATGACACGTCCATCCAGTTAGCATCAGGGAGCCTCCTCTGGGAAGTTACCCCTGGTCTTGTCTCTCACCCAGGTGGGACTGGATTCCTCCAACTGCTCCTGATTCCTATCTTGCCCAGAGCACTCACCAAAGAACTAGATTGACACGTAGGAGTGTTTAATGTTTTTTGAGTTAAATAACTAATGAATGAATGAAATAAATATAAGCAGAGGGGACAGGGAAGAGCAGGACTGAGTATTTTGGCCTTGCACAGTCCTCTGCTCTACATCAATCCAACTAAAAGAGCCCCCTCCGTGTCAGAATTTCCCACTGGTGATGAAGGTAAATTTGGCTTTGCTAGTTGGAGTCTTTGTGTCTAGGTTCAATTGATGAGGTCACAGAGGCATACCTGCTTGTCACTGTGATGCATCTCATGCAGATAGCTTCAGCTCTGCTCTGACAGCTTATGGTAGCAGAACTGAGAACCAGGAAGCCCCTACATCCTTCTTGCCCCCATCCAAGTTTGCATGTGCAGTCCCTATGAGTAAAAGCTTAGCAAAGGCAATTGACGTCTGTCACATCTCAAACACTTTATGGAGTGATGTGGGATATAAATAAAAAGGCATCCAAACTAAAAACACCAAAACAGCTATGTTGCCCAAACCTGACAAAATCATGCCCGTTGTCTTCTAGCAATGAGCCTGAGTCCACCAAGGGAGCCCAGCCCAGCCTCCCTCAAGATACTGATTTGTTCCCGAGAACTTCCCTAATGTGGGGAAGGAAACAGGCATCAAAATCCAGGAGGCACAGAGAACCCCTCTCAAAATCAATAAAAATAGGTCAACACCCCGACATCTAATAGTAAAACTTACGAGTCTCAGAGACAAAGAGAAAATCCTGAAAGCAGCTCCGGAGAAGAGATATGTAACCTACAACGGTAGAAACATTAGATTGGCAACAGACCTATCCACAGAGACCTGGCAGGCCAGAAAGGACTGGCAAGATATCTTCAGAGCACTAAACGAGAAAAATATGCAGCTAAGAATACTATATCCAGCTAGGCTATCATTGAAAATAGAAGGAGAGATAAAAAGCTTCCAGGACAAACAAAAACTAAAGGAAATTGCAAACACAAAACCAGCCCTACAAGAAATATTGAAAGGGGTCCTCTAAGCAAAAATAGAGCCTAAAAGCAGCATAGATCAGAAAGGAACACAGACAATATACGGTAACAGTCACCTTACAGGCAGTACAGTGGCACTAAATTCATACCTTTCAATAGTTACCCTGAATGTAAATGGGCTCAATGCCCCAATCAAAAGACACAGGCTCTCAGATTGGATTAAAAAACAAGACCCATCAATATGCTGTCGGCAAGAGACACATTTTAGACCCAAAGACATCCCCAGATTGAAAGTGAGGGGGTGGAAAACTATTTACCATGCTAATGGACACCAAAAGAAAGCTGGGGTGGCAATACTTATATCAGACAAATTAGATTTTAAAACAGAGTGTAATAAGAGATGAAGGAGGACACTATATCCTACTTAAAGGGTCTATCCAACAAGAAGATCTAACAATTGTAAATATCTATGCCCCTAACGTGGGAGCAGCCAATTATATAAGGCAATTAAAAACAAAAGCGAAGAAACATATTGACAACAATAAAATAATAGTGGGGGACTTTAACACGCCCCTGACTGAAATGGACAGATCATCTAAGCAACAGATCAACAAGGAAATAAATACTTTGAATGAAACACTGGACCAAATGGATTTCACAGACATATTCAGAACATTCCATCCCAAAGCAACGGAATACACATTCTTCTCTAGTGCCCATGGAACATTCTCCAGAATTGATCACATCCTAGGTCACAAATCAGGTCTCAACCGGTACCAAAAGATTGGGATCATTCCCTGCATATTTTCAGACCACAATGCTTTGAAACTAGAACTCAACCACAAGAGGAAAGTCGGAAAGAACTCAAATACATGGAGGCTAAAGAGCATCCTACTAAAGAACGAATGGGTCAACCAGGAAGTTAAAGAAGAATTTAAAAAATTCATGGAAACCAATGAAAAGGAAAACACAACTGTTCAGAATCTTTGGGATACAGCAAAGGCAGTCCTGAGAGGAAAGTATATAGCAATACAAGCCTTTCTCAAGAAACAAGAAAGGTCTCAAATACACAACCTAACCCTACACCTAAAGGAGCTAGAAAAAGAACAGAAAATCAAGCCTAAATCCAGCAGGAGAAGAGAAATAATAAAGATCAGAGCAGAAATCAATGAACTAGAAACCAAAAGAACAGTAGAACAGATCAACAAAACTAGGAGCTGGTTCTTTGAAAGAATTAACAAGATGGATAAACCCCTGGCCAGACTGATCAAAAAGAAAAGAGAAATGACCCAAATCAACGAAATCATGAATGAAAGAGGAGAGATCACAACCAACACCAAAGAAAGACAAACAATTATAAGAACATATTATGAGCAACTCTATGCCAGCAAATTAGATAACCTCGAAGAAATGGGTGCATTCCTAGAGATGTAACAACTACCAAAATTGAACCCGGAAGAAACAGAAAACCTGAACAGACCTATAACCACTAAGGAAATTGAAGCAGTCATCAAAAATCTCCCATCAAACAAAAGTCCAGGACCAGATGGCTTCCCAGGGGAATTCTATCAGACATTTAAAGAAGAATTAATCCCTACTCTCCTGAAACTGTTCCAAAAAAATAGAAATGGAAGGAAAACTTCCAAACTCATTTTATGAGGCCAGCATTACCTTGATCCCAAAACCAGACAAAGACCCCATCAAAAAGGAGAATTACAGACCAATATCCTTGAGGAACATGGATGCAAAAATTGTCACCAAAATACTAGCCAATAGGATCCAACAGTACATGAAAAGGATTATTCACCATGACCCTGTGGGATTTATCCCTGGGCTGCAAGGCTGGTTCAACATCCACAAATCAATCAACGTGATACAATACATTAACAAAAGAAAGAACAAGAATCATAGGATCCTCTCAACAGATGCAGAAAAAGCATTTGACAAAGTACAGCATCATTTCTTGATCAAAACTCTTCAGAGTATAGGGATAGAGGGTACATACCTCAATATCATAAAAACCATCTATGAAAAACCTACAGCGAATATCATTCTTAATGGAGAAAAGCTGAGAGCTTTTCCCCTAAGGTCAGGAACGCGGCAGGGATGTCCACTCTCACCACTGCTATTCAACATACTATTAGAAGTCCTAGCCACAGCAATCAGGCAATGAAAAGAAATCAGAGGCATCCAAATCGGCAAAGAGGAAGTCAAACTCTCACTCTTTGCAGATGATATGATACTGTATGTGGAAAACCCAAAAGACTCCACCCCAAAACTGCTAGAACTCATACAGGAATTCAGTAAAGTAGCAGGATATAAAATCAATGCACAGAAATCAGTGGCATTCCTATACACCAACAACCAGACAGAAGAGAGACAAATCAAGGAGTCGATCCCATTTACAATTTCACCCAAAACCATAAGATACCTAGGAATAAATTTAACCAAAGAGGCGAAGGATCTGTACTCAGAAAACTATAAAATACTCATGAAAGAAATTGAAGAAGACACAAAGAAATGGAAAAACGTTCCATGCTCATGGATTGGAAGAACAAACATTGTGAAGATGTCAGTGCTACCTAGAGCAATCTACACATTCAATGCAATCCCCATCCAAACACCATCCACCTTTTTCAAAGAAATGGAACAAATAATCCTAAAATTTGTATGGAGCCAGAAGAGACCCCGAATAGCCAGAGGAATATTGAAAAAGAAAAGAAAAGCTGGCGGCCTCACAATTCCGGACTTCCAGCTCTATTACAAAGCTGTCATCATCAAGACAGTATGGTACTGGCACAAAAACAGACACATAGATCAATGGAACAGAATCGAGAGCCCAGAAATGGACCCTCAACTCTATGGTCAACTTATCTTTGACAAAGCAGGAAAGAATGTCCAATGGCAAAAAGACAGTCTCTTCAACAAATGGTGCTGGGAAAATTGGACAGCCACATGCAGAAGAATGAAATTGGACCATTTCCTTACACCACACACAAAAAGAGACTCCAAATGGTTGAAAGACCTAAACGTGAGACAGGAATCCATCAAAATCCTAAAGGAGAACACAGGTAGCAACCTCTTTGACCTCAGCCACAGCAACTTCTTCCTAGAAACATCGCCAAAGGCAAGGGAAGCCAGGGCATAAATGAACTATTGGGATTTCATCAAGATAATAAGATTTGCACAGCAAAAGAAACAGTCTACAAAACCAAAAGACAACCGACAGAATGGGAGAAAATATTTGCAAATGACATATCAGATAAAGGGCTAGAATCCAAAATCTATAAAGAACTTATCAAACTCAACACCCAAAGAACAAATAATCCAATCAAGAAATGGGCAGAAGACATGAACAGACATTTTTCCAAAGAAGACATCCAAATGGCCGACAGACACATGAAAAAGTGCTCGACATCACTCGGCATCAGGAAAATCCAAATCAAAACCTCCATGAGATACCACCTCACACCCGTCAGAATGGCTAAAATTCACAAGTCAGGAAACGACAGATGTTGGCGGGGATGTGGAGAAAGGGGAACCCTCCTACACTGTTGGTGGGAATGCAAGCTGGTGCCGCCACTCTGAAAAACAGTATGGAGGTTCCTCAAACAGTTGAAATTAGAGCTACCATACGATCCAGCAATTGCACTACTGGGTATTTACCACAAAGATACAAATGTAGGGATCCGAAGGGCTACGTGCACCCCGATGTTTATAGCAGCCATGTCCACAATAGCCAAACTGTGGAAAGAGCCAAGATGTCCATCGACAGATGAATGGATAAAGAAGCAGTGGTATATATACACAATGGAATATTATGCAGCCATCAAAAGGAATGAGATCTTGCCATTTGCAACGACGTGGATGGAAGTGGAGGGTGTTACGCTGAGTGAAATAAGTCAATCAGAGAAAGACATGTATCATATAACCTCACTGATATGAGGAATTCTTAATGTCAGGAAACAAACTGAGGGTTGCTGGAGTGGTGGGAGGTGGAAGGGATGGGGTGGCTGGGTGATAGACATTGGGGAGGGTATGTCCTATGGTGAGCACTGTGAATTGTACAAGACTGATGAATCATGGATCCGTACTTCTGAAACAAATAATGCAATATATGTTAAGGGAAAAAAAAAGAAGAAGATATCAGGAGGGGAAGAATGAAGGGGAGTAAGTCGGAGGGGGAGACGAACCATTAGAGACGATGGACTCTGAAAAACAAACTGAGGGTTCTAGAGGGGAGGCGGGTGGGGGGATGGGTTAGCCTGGTGATGGGTATTAAGGAGGGCACATTCTGCGTGGAGCACCGGGTGTTATTCACAAACAATGAATCATGGAACACTACATCAAAAACTAATGAATTAATATATGATGATTAACATACCAATAAAAAATTATTTAAAAAAATGTGATTTGTTCCCATCCTGACCTAAGAGCCTGGGTAGCAACTGAAGCTTGACCATTGATTATCTCAAGGTAAAATATTGCCTTCAAGGAGCTTAAAATCTAGTGAGGGAAACCATCACTAGACACATAATTGGCAATATCTGAGAAGTATAAGAGAAATTTTCATTGTGTTCTGCTCAGTCTCTATACGCTCATTTTACAGAAGAAACTAAAAATTTCAAAGTAATTTACCCCAAGGTCACACAATCAGTTGCAGCTCCATTGCTGGAATATAATTTGTTAGTATGCAGAATTTGTATACACTTACAGAGTTTAAAAAAAAAAGGTATATTGAAAGTTAATATAAACTCAATTAAAAACATGAAATATTAAGGTATGTACTATTTATAGAAAACTTTCTGTACTTTGAGTTTCAGAAGCAAAATGCCAAAATCTTAGTTTCAACTACATTTTCTTGACAATCTCTACTTACAAAAGAAATCCCCTAAAATGTCTCTTGCTAGGGGAGTCTTTACTAAACTAGCACCTTCATATCAGCTGAGCCTGGCTGTGCAATCATTTGCACACAAGTGGGTACTTGTATCAGTCCGCTTGGGCTTCTGTAACAAAACACCACGGACTGGGCGGCTTACACAACAGATATTTTTTTCTCGCAGTTCTGGAAGTCCAAGATCTGGCAAGTGCTGGTAATTCCTGCTTCTGGTGAGAACTCTCTTCCTAGTCTGCAGGGCGCCGCCCTCCTGCTGTGCCCACACATGCCAGAGACAGTGAAAACTCTCTGCTATCTTCTTAGAAGGACACCAATCACGTCATGGGGGCCCCACCCTCATGACCTCATCTAAACGTTCCAAAGGCCCCACCTCCAAATAATATCACATTCTTGGGGGTTAGGGTTTCAACCTACTAATCTTAGAGGAACACAAACATTCAGTCTGTAACAGTACTCAATAAATTTAATCCATGTGGCCAAAATTATCTGTGTCATCAAAAAAAGTTCTGATCCTTTTGAAGAGACAAGAACCGTTGTAGCAATTTGGGTTCTTTAAAATGCTTTCAACTGAGGTGGCTTAGTTGGTTAAGTGTCTGCCTTTGGCTCAGGTCATGATCTCAGGGTCCTGGGATCGAGCCCCATGTCAGGGCTCCCTGCTCGTTGGGAAGCCTGCTTCTCCCTCTCTCACTGACTGATGCTCCCTCTGTTTTGCTCTCTCTCTGTCAAATAAATAAATAAAATCTTTAAAAAAAATCATTTTAAAAAAATGCTTTCAACTGAGATTGTAAAAAGAGGAAGAAAAAAAAATTTGAAAGAAATGCATGATTAATCTGAGTCCAAAACTCCAGCTGCTGGAGTGAGCCAGCGAGTGCCCTAGGGAGGGTCAGCACCGCTGCCCGAGTCCTATCCGCCCACGGTTTGGTGTTCTGCTCCTCCTTTGGATCTGTGAGTCTCCCCAGGGTTTTCTAATGACTCCCTGCCTTTGCCTTAAGTTAGCTAGAAATTGTTTCTGTTGTTTGCAACCCAAGGAGTTCTTAATAGACATGGGGAGTTCTAATTCAAGTTAACAAGGCTACCGAACCTAAGGTAGTCAGCAGAACTGGGAAAAAGAAGCGAAACAGAAATGAGCTCTTGTCCCAACAATACCAAGTTTGACTTCTTGCTTTTCCTTGAGAAGTACTGTGTTATTAGGGATATTCTTTTGTGAGCCTCAATTTCCCCATCTATAAAATGCTGAATGGTCTCCAGAATGCCTTTCAATCCTGACAGCCTCTGAATTTTGGGGAGCCCAAAAGGAGCCGATGTACATTTCCGTTTGAAGTCCCTGTACGGATTGTTCCCCCAATAGCTTGCAATACTGGCAAGGCTCGGGGTCAACCCCAAGATTCCACCAGAAACACAGCACCGGGAAGCAGTCCAGACACTGTCCTTTGTTTATTTGTAAACTAAAGTGTCAGTTTCCTTGAGGCATGCCTCTTCCTGTTGACCCATCTAATCACACACCCATCTAACTGCAAAGACCTTGAAGAGTCATACTGAACTTTAGTGAAGGTTTTGCAGGGATTTAGAGGAGTTACTCCAAGGTAACACATAGAATAATGTCTTTAAAATCTTCTTTGAACATAGCCTTCCCCCAGATGGGATCATCCAGAGCAGCTAATGCATCTTTCTCTCTCCATACAGAACCCTCACGACCAAATGCACCCCAATCTCTACCTTTCTGAGTGACACCCCCATCCCTGGCCTGGGACACTACTGGTCCACCAAATCTTTCCATATGGTTAGGATTTTCCCCAGCATGCCCTATATCTTTTGTTACCTACTTTCTGCTCTGACTTTCTTGCAAGATGAGGCTTCCTAGAATTTTGGTGAATACATTGCAACTTCATTCAACAAATATTTACTGGGCGCCCCCCGACCTGCCACGTCCACATAACTCAGAGGAAGAGATGCCACAGGGACACAAATGCATTTCACACTCAAATCCCAGCTCCATTCCATAGTTCAGTTCTAAAGTTTAATGATTTAAAAAAAAATAATAATTAATTTTAAAGCCACGAGTCCAGTTGGCAGTAGAAAGTGGTCTCATTTAACCCAGGCTGCATGTGACCCCAGCTGGGCCACTGCCATCAAAGGCTCAGGGCAAACAGGAAGCTGCCTCAGGCAGAGGTCCCCAAGGCCAAGGAGAAAAGAGGCTACCATCACTCTCCCAGACACTGTCACTCCTGGAGGGGGGCCTTCCACAGTCTGTGGGAGCCACTGCTGATCCCCGTGGATAAAGATCTGAGGGCACTGCTAACAGGGCACCTTCCTGGCTTGTGCAGTCTGACTGCCGGGGGCCAGTGCCCTGGGAGGAATCGCAGGAAACAGCCTTATGTGGCAGCAAAGCAGCTTCCTCAGGAGGATGCAAATTAACTCAAATTTCCTTGATCCGAGGAAGAAATGGAGCTCACATAACTGAACAGTCAGGTTCCTCCCCTCAGAGAAGTAAATTTAATTATTCCAACACAAATTGATTGACTCTTTGTAAAGTGACTTATAGCCCCCTCTGTTCTTGATGGTTATCGGGCACACTAACAAGCTGCCATCATCCCAAGTGTCTCAGCCAGCATCTTCACACGGCACTTTCTCTTCCCTTCCCATTCTCCACACTGTAAGACAAAACTGAAAATAACATCTTCCCATGTATTTGTGGGATCAAGACCAGAACCACTCAGCTGACCCACCAGGCCCTGCAAGCTCTGTCCTGACCCCCTTCCCCAGCCTCACTCAGGCCCCCTGTTCTGTGTGGCAGCCACTCCAGATTTGTCACAGTTCCTTCAGGGCACTTGCTTCCACTCCCCAGGGCCTTTGCACATGCTGTTCTCTTTGCAGCTGCCCTCTGCCCTTGAGCTAGGGGGCACATATTTGTCCTTTCTTATCAACTTCAACCTCACTTCCTGTGGGAAAGATTTCATTTTATGTTCTCGTGCCACCATTTATCACAAATGCAGTTTCCACCTCTTTTTACAGTACTTTGATTAAAGTCAGTCTTTCCCACTGGGACTTTGTTTTGTTACTTTGTTTTTTGTTTTTTGCTTACTTTCATTTTTTCAGTAAGTAGCATAAGACATGGGAAATATGGAAGGAAGGAAAGAAAGAAGGAAGGAAGGAAGGAAGGAAGGAAGGAAGGAAGGAAGGAAGGAAGGAAGGAGGGAAGGCGGGAAGGAGGGAA